>NC_056446.1:15872619-16072619 GCF_018296145.1 Oncorhynchus tshawytscha | reverse complement strand
TAGGCCGATACTCGCTAATTATCAGAATCCAGAAAAGAGCCATTCAATTCTACAACCACCTAAAAGGAAGCGATTCCCAAACCTTCCATAACAAAGCCATCACCTACAGAGAGATGAACCTGGAGAACAGCCCCCTAAGCAAGCTGGTCCTGGGGCTCTGTTCACAAACACAAACAGACCCCACAGAGCAGGACAGCAACACAATTAGACCCAACCAAATCATGAGAAAACAAAAGATAATTACTTGACACATTGGAAAAAATTTACAAAAAAACAGAACAAACTAGAATGCTATTTGGCCCTAAACAGAGAGTACATAGTGGCAGAATACCTGACCACTGTGACTGACCCAAACTTAAGGAAATCTTTGACTAGGTACAGACTCAGTGAGCATAGCCTTGCTATTGAGAAAGGTCGCCAAAGGCAGACCTGGCTCTCAAAAGAAAACAGGCTATGTGCACACTGCCCACAAAATGAGGTGTAAACTGAGCTGCACTTCCTAACCTCCTGCCCAATGTATGACCATATTAGAGACACACATGTCTCTCAGATTACACAGACCCACAAAGAATTCGAGAACAAATCCAATTTTGGCTGAAATGGGTGAAATACCACAGTGTGCCATCACAACAGCAAGATTTGTGACCTGTTGCCACAAGAAAAGGGCAACCAGTGAAGAACCAACACCACTGTAAATACAACCTATTTTTATGTTTATTTATTTTCCCTTTTGTACTTTAACTATTTGCACATGATTACAACACTGTATATATACATAATATGACATTTGCAATGTCTTTATTATTTTTGGAACTTTTGGAAGTATAATGTTTACTGTAAATTCTTTATTGTTTATTTCACTTTTGTTTATTATCTATTTCACTTGCTTTGGCAATGTAAACATATGTTTTCCATGCCAATATAGCCCTTAAATTGAATTGAAATTGAATTGAGAGATTGTGAGCAGAGCCTCTCACAGCACCTCAGAGAGAGTATGTCACACTCCTCAAAACACAACCTCCGTCCCTGGTCTGCTCCACTCCTTCCCAGTCGCTCCTCGATTGGGAAGGTCACATGGTCTCCTCTGCTTCATCCCAGACTCAGTGGGACATGTCACGGGCTGTAACCAGACAGCACACCCAGAATAAGCTCCATGCTGAATTCCATAAAGGACAAACGCATTATGTAAACATCAAGTAATTCTAACCCCATGAAAATGACGTGACTCTTCAAAAAAGCGATTGGGATTTAATTGAGCAAATAAAATCCACAGTCAGCAGTCGATATATACTGTATGTCTCGCTGGGTAGCCATTTCATTTGCAAGCAGTTTTTATTGCATTTTTTTATTTAAACAATATTCAGAACATGGAGCAAATAAAGGACAAGACTTCCTTTGGTGGCTTTGAACTGTAGAACAGAGACCGTTATAGACCACAGAGGAGAGAAAGTGGAACATCTGGAAAAGGAGAACTGGACACCATAAAAAATAGTTTCACTTAACATCAATTGGTAAAAATAAACAATACAAATGAAACATCTAGTCAAGCACGGGCGTGAATTGAAACACCAGCCTAGCATCAAATGTCTGACGTGTCTCTTACTTAGGTTGTTTTCCTAATCATTGGATTGCCCATATCAGGCCTAAAATGCTGTATTTCCAATATACCAGCCGTAGTTTTGCTGGATGACAGTTAATCCTCTCTAATGCCTGCAATCCCTGTCGCTTCAACAGCTGTGGCTCTCAAATTAGAACATTACCCACAGAGCTGCATCACACTGATGCATAGCTGCCCCGTGTGCATGTCTACTGCTGGCTGAAAGTGTGTGTGGCTACGGGGGGTTGAGTAACGACAGTGATGATGATGGGCTGGGAAAGGGTGAGGATACAGGGAAACGTGTCACCATAGTGACCTGGGACACTATGGAGCCTGGCCAGCTGCCACGATGGACATACATGCAGGACATACGCGGTCGCTTAGGGCCCTCAACTGACGTCATTTTTATTTTTTGGAACTCAGTCGGGATCTCAATTTACTGTCGAGCGTTCGAATAGTAGAATACATGAGTGGGAATTTCGAAATGTGGTTGTGCATTAGCAGTTTCTCTCTTGTTAGTTCGAAATGTGGTTGTGCATTAGCAGTTTCTCTCTTGTTAGTTCGAAATGTGGTTGTGCATTAGCAGTTTCTCTCTTGTTAGTTCAGCCACTAGAAAGGTTTCCATCCAATTGGCGGCAGATGTTCATGCGAATATTCAAACATCTGCATAAAAACAACATGTGCATTTTCCCACCAGAGATGTTTCCATCAAATTGACTTGTTTCAGATAAAAGAATGTGCCTGATGACATAGTAAGAAATAAAACACCTAGCAGGTTCAAATCCCATAAATAAAAAATACAAGTTAAATGGGTTTCCATAGTATTTTCAACTCTACTGATGGTTTCCTCACAAAAAATGTTGCATTGTATAGGGAGTACGACCCCTTCGGTTTTGGCAAGTGAGCTCTAGCCAACAGCATGCAGAGCGCAGATACAGTACTGTATCTGTGAGCCGTTGGCTAGAGCTCATGTATAGCCTACATGATGAGATTATTATGGACTAAAGAGCAAGATTATTTTTATTTGTCAAACAGCAGCCACGCATCGATGATGATGTCACCAGAATAAGATCCTCAATATGTATTGGAAAGGAAGTGTCATTCAGAAGCCTTATAAAGCATATACATATGTCTGGATTTTATTACAGCGTTGGTCAGCATGAACATTCAAACCTGATGCTACCTGACCCTGATGAGTCATATATTAAATACATTTTATGAGCCCTACATTGGCACCATTTTATGAGCCCTATATTGACACCATTTTATGAGCCCTACATTGACACCATTTTATGAGCCCTGCATTGACACCATTTTATGAGCCCTGCATTGGCACCATGTTATTAGCCCTACATTGCCACCATTTTATGAGCCCTACATTGCCACCATTTTATGAGCCCTACATTGACACCATTTTATGAGCCCAAGCCCCCAAAAAAGACCAAATGATTGTGTCATTATCCAATACATACTGTGAATGATATAAGCTACAGCACATTACGCACAACAGAAAAACATAAAAGGCCATAGATGTAGCTAGCTATGGCCTATGCTCTATTGGTAAATAAAGGAAACTAGCTCCAGTAGGCTAACCTTTTTGAGTGTGAACTGTAATACTGTACTGTATTGTATTATACTGTATTATATGGATTGGAATTATCTCTGCCTTGAGGTCATTGACAAGATCCTCCCGTGTAGTTCTGGGCTGATTCCTCACCGTTCCCATCACCGTTCTCATGATCATTGCAACTCCACATGGTGAGATCTTGCATGGAGTCCCAGGCCGAGGGAGATTGATAGTTCTTTTGTGTTTCTTCCATTTGCGAATAATCACACCAACTGTTGTCACCTTCTCACCAAGCTGCTTGGCGATAGTCTTGTAGCCCATTCCAGCCTTGTGTAGGTCTACAATCTTGTCCCTGACATCCTTGGAGAGCTCTTTGGTCTTGGCCATGGTGGAGAGTTTGGAATCTGATTGATTGATTGCTTCTGTGGACAGGTGTCTTTTATACAGGCAACAAACTGAGATTAGGAGCACTGCCTTTAAGAGTGTGCTCCAAATCTCAGCTCGTCACCTGTATAAAAGACACCTGGGGGCCAGAAATCTTTCTGATTGAGTGGGGGTCAAATACTTATTTCCCTCATTAAATGCAAATCAATTTATAACATTTTTGACATGCATTTTTCTGGATTTTTGTTGTTGTTATTCTGTCTCTCACTGTTCAAATAAACCTACCGTTAAAATTATAGACTGGTAATTTCTTTGTCAGTGGGCAAACGTACAAAATCAGCAGGGGATCAAATACTTTTTTCCCTCACTGTATACATTTCATAATGTTAGAATTAGACGCAGGAAGATTTGACTTCTCTTCACGAAGATTGAATGGTTCTGGTTCTGAATAAATAACTACTATAACCTACCGCCATCGCGCATTCACTCTTCTTTCAAACTACCCATGAGTTCTATTGGCTGCTGTACTTAACATTCAGCAAAAAAGAGCATGCGTCCCATTTTGAATAGTCTATTGGTATCTGTGCTTGGCCCTCCTATGTTGAACATAATAAACGGCTCTCTATCCACCGGATGTGTACCAAACTCACTAAAAGTGGCAGTAATAAAGCCTCTCTTGAAAAAGCCAAACCTTGACCCAGAAAATATAAAAAACTATCGGCCTATATCGAATCTTCCATTCCTCCCAAAAAATGTTAGAAAAGGCTGTTGCACAGCAACTCACTGCCTTCCTGAAGACAAACAATGTATACGAAATGCTTCAGTCTGGCTTTAGACCCCATCATAGCACTGAGACTGCACTTGTGAAGGTGGTAAATGACCTTTTAATGGCATCAGACCGAGGCTATGTATCTGTCCTCGTGCTCCTAGACCTTAGTGCTGCTTTTGATACCATCGATCACCACATTCTTTTGGAGAGATTGGAAACCCAAATTGGTCTACACGGGCAAGTTCTGGCCTGGTTTAGATCTTATCTGTCAGAAAGATATCAGTTTGTCTCTGTGAATGGTTTGTCCTCTGACAAATCAACTGTACATTTCGGTGTTCCTCAAGGTTCCATTTTAGGACCACTATTGTTTTCACTATATATTTTACCTCTTGGGGATGTCATTCGAAAACATAATGTTAACTTTCACTGCTATGTGGATGACACACAGCTGTACATTTCAATGAAACATGGTGAAGCCCCAAAATTGCCCTCGCTAGAAGCATGTGTTTCAGACATAAGGAAGTGGATGGCTGCAAACGTTCTACTTTTAAACTCGGACAAAACAGAGATGCTTGTTCTAGGTCCCAAGAAACAAAGAGATCTTCTGTTGAATCTGACAATTAATCTTAATGGTTGTACAGTCGTCTCAAATAAAACTGTGAAGGACCTCGGTGTTACTCTGGACCCTAATCTCTCTTTTGAAGAACATATCAAGACCATTTCAAGGACAGCTTTTTTTCTATCTACGTAACATTGCAAAAATCAGAAACTTTCTGTCCAAAAATGATGCAGAAAAATTAATCCATGCTTTTGTCACTTCTAGGTTAGACTACTGCAATGTTCTACTTTCCGGCTACCCGGATAAAGCACTAAATAAACTTCAGTTAGTGCTAAATACGGCTGCTAGAATCCTGACTAGAACCCAAAAATTTGATCATATTACTCGTGCTAGCCTCCCTACACTGGCTTCCTGTCAAGGCAAGGGCTGATTTCAAGGTTTTACTGCTAACCTACAAAGCATTACATGGGCTTGCTCCTACCTATCTCTCTGATTTGGTCCTGCCGTACATACCTACACGTACGCTACGGTCACAAGACGCAGGCCTCCTAATTGTCCCTAGAATTTCTAAGCAAACAGCTGGAGGCAGGGCTTTCTCCTATAGAGCTCCATTTTTATGGAACGGTCTGCCTACCCATGTAAGAGACGCAAACTCGGTCTCAACCTTTAAGCCTTTACTGAAGACTCATCTCTTCAGTGGGTCATATGATTGAGTGTAGTCTGGCCCAGGAGTGGGAAGGTGAACGGAAAGGCTCTGGAGCAACGAACCGCCCTTGCTGTCTGTGCCTGGCTGGTTCCCCTCTTTCCACTGGGATTCTCTGCCTCTAACCCTATTACAGGGGCTGAGTCACTGGCTTACTGGGGCTCTTTCATACCGTCCCTAGGAGGGGTGCGTCACCTGAGTGGGTTGAGTCACTGATGTGATCTTCCTGTCTGGGTTGGCGCCCCCCCTTGGGTTGTGGGCTATACTCGGCCTTGTCTCAGGATGGTAAGTTGGTGGTTGAAGATATCCCTCTAGTGGTGTGGGGGCTGTGCTTTGGCAAAGTGGGTGGGGTTATATCCTTCCTGTTTGGCCCTGTCTGGGGGTGTACTTGGATGGGGCCACAGTGTCTCCTGACCCCTCCTGTCTCAGCCTCCAGTATTTATGCTGCAGTAGTTTATGTGTCGGGGGGCTAGGGTCAGTTTGTTATATCTGGAGTACTTCTCCTGTCCTATTCGGTGTCCTGTGTGAATTTAAGTATGCTCTCTCTAATTCTCTCTTTCTCTCTTTCTTTCTCTCTCTCGGAGGACCTGAGCCCTAGGACCATGCCTCAGGACTACCTGACATGATGACTCCTTGCTGTCCCCAGTTCACCTGGCCGTGCTGCTGCTCCAGTTTGAACTGTTCTGCCTTATTATTATTGGACCATGCTGGTCATTTATGAACATTTGAACATCTTGGCCATGTTCTGTTATAATCTGCACCCGGCACAGCCAGAAGAGGACTGGCCACCCCACATAACCTGGTTCCTCTCTAGGTTTCTTCCTAGGTTTTGGCCTTTCTAGGGAGTTTTTCCTAGCCACCGTGCTTCTACACCTGCATTGCTTGCTGTTTGGGGTTTTAGGCTGGGTTTCTGTACAGCACTTTGAGATATCAGCTGATGTACAAAGGGCTATATAAATCAATTTGATTTGATTTGATCAGAAATGCAAAAAAATGTCCAGCAAGCTACTCTAGCCTAGCTTTTCCTGCATAGGACTCCAAGAGCTAAGGAGCGTTTTTTAAGGAGAGGCAAGCGGAGCACAAGTGCTTGTGTATTGCGCAAGAGACAGAAGCTATAAGTTAGATGCTTATTATGCATAACCCATCATTACTTAGCTAAATATAAGGATAATATTGCATTTAATTTATTACCTGAAAGAGGTAGGCTAGGACATCTATATACAGTGCCTTCAGAAAGTATTCAGACCCCTTAACTTCTTCCACATTTTGGTACTTTACAGCCTTATTCTAAAATGGATAACATTTCATCAGAAATCTACACACAATACCCCATAACAACAAAGCAAAAACAGGTTTTTAGAGATTTTAGCAAATGTATTCAAAAAACAAAACAGAAATACCTTATTTACATAAGTATTCAGACCCTTTGCTTTGAGACTCGAAAATGAGATCAGGTGAATCCTGTTTCCATTGATCATCCTTGAGATGTTTCTACAACTTGATTGGAGTCCACCTGTGGTAAATTCAATTGATTGGACATGATTTGGAAAGGTACACACTTCTATATATTGTCCCACAGTTGACAGTGAATGTCAGAGCAAAAACCAAGCCATGAGGTTGAAGGAATTGTCCGTAGAGCTCAGTAAAAGGCAAGTGACAGCCCGCTTGGAGTTTGCCAAAAGGCACCTAAAGACTCTCAGACCATGAGAAACAAGATTCTCTGGTCTGATGAATCCAAGATTCATTGGCCTGAATGCCAAGCGTCACATCTGGAGGAAACCTGGCACCATCCCTACGGTGAATCATGGTGGTGAGGCAACATGCTGTGGGGGTGTTTTTCAGAGGCAGGGACTGGGAGACTAGTTAGGATCGAGGCAGATGAACAGAGAAATGTACAGAGAGATCCTTGATGAAAACCTGCTCCAGAGTGCTCAGGACCTCAGACTGGGGTGAAGGTTCACCTTCCAACAGGAAAACGACCCTAAGCACACAGCCAAGACAATGTAGGAGTGGCTGCGGGGACAAGTCTCTGAATGTCCTTGAGTAGCCCAGCCAGAGCCCGGACTTGAACCCGATCTAACATCTGTCAATAGCTGTGCAGCAATGCTCCCCATCCAACCTGACAGAGCTTGAGAGGATCTGTAGAGAAGAATGGGAGAAACTCTGCAAATACAGGTGTGCAAAGTTTGTAGCATCATACCCAAGAAGATTTGAGGCTGTAATTATTACCAAAGGGGCTTCAACAAAGTACTGAGTAAAGGGTCTGAATACTTATCTAAATGTGATATTTCCGTATTTGATATTTCCATTGATATTCCAAAAATGTCTAAAAAACTATTTTTGCTTTGTCATTATGGGGTATTGTGTGTAGATTGATGAGGGAAAACAACTATTTAATACATTTTAGAATAAGGCTGTAACCTAACAAAATGTGACAGGTAGCCTAGTGGTTAGAGCGTTGGGCCAGTAACTGAAAGGTTGCTGGATGGAATCCCCGAGCTGACAAGGTAAAAATATGTAATTCTGCTCCTGAGCAAGGCAGTTAACCCACTGTTCCCCTGACGCCGAAGACGTGGATGTCAATTATGGCAACCCCCCCACACCTCTCTGATTCAGAGGGGTTGTGTTAAATGCGGAAGACACATTTCAGTTGAATGCATTCAGTTGTACAACTGACGAGGTATCCCTCTTTCCCTAAAAGTCAAGGGGTCTGAATACTTTCCGAAGGCACTGTATAGGGCTATATATCAATCTAGAACAGGATGATCTATTTTGGATGCAGTTTGAATGGAGTAGATGGAGAGAAAGTATTGTGCTCACAGTGCACTGATTTAAAGCAAAGATATGAGCGAGAGGCTGTTTTAAAACTCTACAGTTGCAATTAAAAAAATATCATCTTTACATAAAATGTCAAAAAAATCCTTACAATAAAAAAAATTACATTACATTTCAAAAACAAGGTGACCCCAAAAGCCAGACGGAGATGGGTGAATTAGACACGAGTTCTGTCTTTATATTACTGTAGCATAGACTATGCTGCAGCAAATGTAGACCATACCTGTCACAAGAAAAAAAGTTACCATGATGAGATGATATTGCAGATCTACATGTATTGTATTGCGCTCTATACTGAGATGGGCTGTCTGTCGCCACCCTGAGCGTTGATTCATCACGCAGAAGCCGTAGAGAAACCAGATTTAGACATCGCATATAATTGAACAGGTCCATTTCACGCCCTGCTGTTCATATAAATAATGTGTTATAATTTACCGGTAAAAGGGAAAAGGGAGGGGTTTTGGGCGGTAAATCCCGGTAAATCTCTGTAACTGGGTTCCCGCCATTCAACCCTAGTTAGTGACAGTCACTCATTCACTCTAGGTTGAATATGGGAAGGTTAAGACAATGGCATCATAATAATGCTGAGGTTCTACCGCTCTGAATCAACCATGGGACCAGCTCTAGCGTTGTAGCTAAACTGCCTAGGTAGAAGACTAGTAGCCTGAAGCAGATCATAAGGTTGGTGGAAAAAAGACAGCAACTCTCTAGCCAGCTAGCGAACAACTAGGACTCTAGGTTGAAGATTAAAATGGTTAAAACAATGTGTTTCTAATATCCCCATAACTCTTTGCAATTCATGGGACCAGCTAGTTAGCAACGGCGCTGGTCCCATACATGTTTTATTACGTTGTCTCAACCTTGTATTTTTTAACCTAGCATTTGCTCACGTGTTTCCTTATTTTGGAAGTTACCTGTGGAATGGACCGAGAGGTAGCGCTCGAGTCTTAACAAACTGAAATAGAACTCTACGAATAAAGGTCGGCCTAAAAGGTGTCTGGACCCTTCGATAACATTTCATTTACATCAAAAATAGAGATTTGGTTGTAAAAAAATAAAACTTCTCCTTTAACATGGGCATAAGACTTGGCAAAATTTTTTCGAATTGCAGGAATATTGTTTTGAAAGCTTGCTTTGAAACTTCAACTCTTTCTGTCATCCCCATGGCAAAATGTGCAAAATTTCCAAATCTCGCTTAGGGCCCCCAAATAGCTAGGGCCGGCCCTGCATGCAAGCAGCGGACAGCCATCTCCCTGGGAAGCTGTGACTATGGATGAGTGAGGAAGATTATATAAGGAGAAAGAATACAGGAAGAAGTTAACCATTTTCAGGGATACCTGTGAAAAGTAACGGTCAGTGTCTTATTAGAGGCCTGTGCATTACTGCCTCTATGTCTATTAATATTATACAGGAGTTAACTGGCAACAGACAAAATCCTTCATCCTTATTAGTGTGTAGTGCTGGGTTGTGCTGCCACCCTGTGTTCTTAGTTCACAACTGTCGTTCACACTTTCAGCTTCTGTATACTGTACAGTACAACACCTAGCTTTAGATGGACATCAATTCAATTCAAGTGGCAACAGGAAACATCTTAGAAATAGCATACATCTCTAATCTGTCAATAAAACCACAATCTATAATTCACTGAACAAGTTGCTTTTCCGTTGCATAATTGCACACCATAAGCATTAAGGGATATATGTACTGAACCAAAAAATAAACACAACATGCAACAATTTCAAAAATGTTCCTGAGTTACAGTTCATATAAAGAAATCAGTAAATTGAAATGAATTCATTAGGCCCTAATCTATGTATTTCACATGACTGGGCAGGGGCCCACCCACTTGGGAGACAGGCCGAGCCAATCAGAATGAGTTTTGCCACACAAAAGGGCTTTATTAGACAGAAATACTCCTGTTTCATCAGCTGTCCGGGTGGCTGGTCTCAGACGATCCCACAGGTGAAGAAGCTGGATGTGGAGGTCCTGGGATGGCACGGTTACACGTGGTCTGCGGTTGAGGCCGTTTGGAAGTATTGACAAATTCTCTAAAAGGCAGCTTATGGTATAGAAATTAACATTAAATTATCTGGCAACAGCTCTGTTGGACATTCCTGCTGTCATCATGCCAATTGCACACTCCCTCAAAACTTGAGACATCTGTGGCCTTGTATTGTGTGGCCTTTTATTGTCCCAAGCACAATGTGCACCTGTGTAATGATCATGCTGTTTAATACGCTGCTTGATATGCCACACCTGTCAGGTAGATGGATTATCTTGGCAAAGGAGAAATGCCCACTAACAGGGATGTAAAAAATGTGTGCCCAAAATTGGAGAGAAATAAGCTTTTTCTGGGATCTTTTATTTCAGCTCATGAAATGCCTCAGACTGATTCCTCTTTAGGATTTTCCTAGCCACTGTGCTTCTACAGCTGCATTGCTTGACCCTGCTGGTCATCTATGAACGTTTGAACATCTTGGCCATGTACTGTTGTAATCTCCATTCGGCACAGCCCCTCAAAGCCTGGTTCCTCTGTAGGTTTCTCCCTAGGTTTCTGCCTTTCTAGGGAGTTTTTCCAAGCCACTTTGTGACATCGGCTGACGTAAAAAGGGCTTTATGAATACATTTGATTGATTGATTTGTGGTTTTAGGCTGAGTTTCTGTATAAACACTGTGACGACTGCAGACGTAAAAAGGGCGTTCTAAATACATTTGATTGATTAACGACGCATACAACTACATGCAATAAGCATGTCTGAAGGTCAAGACAAAGCAAGCAGAGTTGAAAGAGGAGCAATACATCAATGTTTTGATACTCTTCGGCCACCTAGTGGAGAATAGCTATACATACAGCTTCACTTGGAAGTGGTTTGGTATCCTCTCTCTTACAGCGCTGATAAAACATAGTGGTGAGAGCCCTGTACAGCCTCTGATTATCAGACACATTTGACCCATTGGAGGACTAATATCATTGATGTCAAGATTACATTTAAGAATGAAAACACCAAAAAGGCTATCTATTAAAAGATTGTTTTATTCACAATAGAAGTGTAACAAATATAGTTTATGAAAATTTTTGCTGCTCATTAACATCATTTCATCCATAAGTTCGTAAGATTTATATAAATGTAGAATGGAATATTTACATTTTAATATGAAAGAAACAAAAACAAACATAACAATTTCCCACAAAATTAAAATAACATTAACCCAAATAACCTATGTGCAATGGAATGATTATCAGCAATATTGTACAGTTTACATTTCTGAGGTTGTTTCACGAAACCATTAACAAGAGATTCACAAATAAAAGGCATTGTAATGCGAGAGATCGTCAACACAATATTCAACCACAAAGTCAATTGGAAATGAACAGCACGTCTTCTAGTCTGCATACTGAAAGAAAGAGGAAAATAAATGTGTCATGTTTTCATTTTACAGCGACTTTACCGTTTTCTGTATTCCTACGAGTCATCCCTTCTGCTCCCGAAAGCTGCAACAGTCGGGAGACACTTAGAGACAATTTATGCTTGATCTGAGGCGCCATATGGATGGTGTGACGCAATTGCGACGCCTCTGGAGGCACTCAGAGGCCAAATTGAGCTCCGTACCGCATCCCTGTGAGCCTCTCGAATTTTGTAACAATGCGGAAGGCTCTGTATAGCTCCGCCTTGACATGATTGGTTGACGGTAGGTGAAGGCGGGAGGTCCTGTATAAACACAAACTCACTTCCTTGACAACAGCTCTGCACTGCTCTGCAAAGCTCACAAAGTATGAACGCCCTGACTTCTGCAGAGGCTGTACCACAGTAAATACTGCACAGCCAATGCAGATGTCGGATTGACTATGCAGCGCCTTTTCGGCTCTCAGAGACGGTGAATGCAGCAATGTCATATCTACAGTGTATAGTGAGTGATACTCTCTTCCCTGGAGCCCGAATGGCTGCCATAATTAACTAGGTGGAGGGGGATCTCAACATATATGGATATTAATATTGCTTCCTCCAGTAAGGTAAACAGGGATTACTTTGACTTTGTCTTTTTAAAGAACAGTAGAGAAAGCCGAGGTTGCCCTGCTGGCGTTTCAATAGGAGGCCTGGAAGAGTGTAGCTCCAGCAGGTAGCGGATATCAGTGAGGCTTCTTAAACCTTAAATTCTTAAATTTTCTAGGGTCAGAATATGACTTCAAAAAAAGATGAAGGCCTCTTGATCGTACCCCATCCATTTCCCAATAAGATGTATGGGGAGACATTTTAGGAACATCAGCGCCCCCTGTCTGTGAAAGTACACCGCAGAAGAACAGAACTGTTTGACTACGGTTTCCTACAAACACACTCCTCTCTCTAACATCCATGTCTGAGTGTCCATAAACTTCCATGGTCATGAGTGTGTTTGAGAGTGTGAATGTCTATGTATGATGTGTCCCGTATGTGACCATTTCAATCTATTGGTCCTCTTTTCTCTATACAGTATTCAGCATGTTTACATGTTCATATGTGAGTGGATTTCATCCAGTGTAGTGAACAGAGAACCTTACTTGCATCTTCTCATTGCATGTCAACACAACTAAACAACTCCTCTTGTGCTTCCTCTTATTCTCCTGAACGGACTAACAGCTTCTTCTGATGGGTACCACGACACATTCCTTCAGCATTTTGTGCTTTCCAGAAGAAAGGAATCAACAAACAAATCAACAAATTAAGAACAACGAAGGCAAAATAATCTTAAACATCACATTTGATGGTACATTCATTCATACGATGCATTCGTTCCATATGATTGACTACCAAGCTCTTGGTCTGACTCTGCCCTGGTCTCCCCCAACTCCCAAATAATCCACAACACAGTGCCCTCGCTCAACACAGTGCCCTCGCTCTCCACAGTGCCACCTAGGGGCCTGATCCCAAACCTTCCTTCCAATGTACTACAGAATAAATTATCAGCATAGCAACTATTTTACATCACATGGGTTTCATTGTCTTTACCACCTCTAATAAAGAAAAAACAAAAACACACGGCAACTTTGTCGATTTAAGAACAAAGGAACATGTTGATGGGGGTTGGGAAATAAAGTGAGCTCTGACAAACTGACTAGGCTGAATGAATTGATGACATGTTGATAGAAGGGATGAACTCTACTTTCCCAACACGTTCCATATTTCAGGAAGGGACCAAGCTAAACGGTAAATGTGTCCACTTCATTAACTGAGAGGTTGTCCTCACTGCAGGTCTTTTCCCCGTGACTTCATCCCCTTTATAAACCTACTGCGACCTGCTACACTCAAATGACTGGAGGACTGGACTGTTGTAGTACTGGTTGTCCAAAACTAGATGGCAGTGTGGTAAAGGTGATAAAACCTTCAGCCAATGCCACCTGGACCGTCTGCTAACTACCAGACTACCTGTATAAATAAAAGCCTTGCAATTTGCCTGAACTGCTTATTCGATAGACTATTTCAGACAGAAAGGCACTATTTTGACTGGATTTCAGCTATAGAGCAGGTGAGAATCAAGCTCTGGGTCTTTAACAGAAATACATCTAAATGGTCCATTGTTTAAGTGCGACTAAAATCATATTTACGATAAGAACAACCCAAATCCGATATGTTGATTGACATAAAATCTGTTTTCAGTCACACCCACAATCACATACCCGAAATACATGGAAAGAAAGAAAATGATAAAGCTGTATTCAAATCAGTATGGCTTTTTTTGAGTGATGGTGAATCTTACAGCGTAGTAGTGTCCTGTTCTCCTCACAGAGGAGGGTAAATCCTACAGCCTCTACAGCACTGGGAGGGGAGGGCAGCATGCAGACTGATTGTTATCTCTACATGATGACAAGACAAGCACTCATGGACGAGGTGGTTCTGAGTGGTGGTTCCCAGTCCCCAGTAGAGGGCAGTCTGGGTCAGGAGAGGCAGGCAGCCCGGTCCGGTTCCATCTGGTTTGATCATGGACTCAAAAACAGGAGTGAGTCCAGTCTACCAGGGGAGTGACCTGCCTGGGTGAGCTCCACCCACAGTGGGGGAGGAGTAAAATAGACAGCCCCGCCCACTGCTCAGAGAGGGAGGGGATAGAGGAGTTCCAAGATGGGTGGAGTCAGGTCAGGGGGTGGTCCACTCTATTCCAGCTGGTTGGGCTTGTCTGTGTCCGTCATCTCCTTCTTGATGACAGGGAGGGGGTGGGCCTCTGTGTTGAACACCCAGTGCTCGAAAGGAAGATGGTCGTCATCAGAGAACAGCAGGAACAGATATCTGAGGGAAGGAGAGCGAGACTCAGTTTAGTTCAAACACTAATTTCTGATCAACACGAGGCCTTAAGAGAACCCAGATATTTACATCAACAACCTCTACTCCTACTTGATGTCCATGAGTGCATCAGTCTGCGAGAACATCCACTAGATGTCTGAGAGTGTCAGAGAGGACAGTGGAACGGTCTCACAAATCCCAAAACCAACTACGGGAACAAACAGTTCAGCAACTCTCCCATGCCAATATTTTCCCTGCCAAGCTTGGGGTGAGCCAAGCAAACAATGTAGAATGATAAATAAATTAAAACGACAAGACTCGAAACAATTTATGTTTCCTGCCGCCTGCCAAAAGCTATTGGGCTCGGCGTGAAGTCGCAAATCCAAAAAGTTGAGCCCAGCAGCAGCAGTTAGAGTGCAGGAGGGCCTATACCCTAAAAGTCCTTAATCAGGTGCAGATGTGACACTCGATAAAATTTACAGACTATAAAATGGACAGGGATTGGATGACGCCACGCCCGCCCTGCATAGCCACGGTAACCTTGCGGGCGCCACTCCATTTCCAGAGTGAGGAGAAGCAGAGTAGTCTGAGCGATTAGTGCTTTTTTGAGATCTGTTCGGTTTCATTATTAAAAATGTGGGTTGAATGTTGTAACACAGAATAAAACAGATTAGAAAAATCCAATGATGGTGATGACAGCCGATTACTATTCACTTTAATGAAATATTTCTGATGTTGTGTATCTTACATTTGTTTTATTTGGTGGCTATGTTTTCATTCCATGTCATCATCTCTTCTCTATAGAGCTGCTGCCTGTGCCGTCTGACAAAGTCACCATTTTAGTAGTTCTTCAATGTAAATAAGGCATACTTTTATGACTGCTGAATACCAACTATCAAATCACTTAGATCATGTATGTTCAGGTAGAGATACCGCGAAGCAACAGCTGCTCTCGATATCACCTCGTGACTGCGCATTCTTGTGCCTCTTCCGTAGATGCGCAATGGATTATGGCCATTGTAGTTCATTACCACGCTTTATGCGCTAAACTATGTAGAATACAGGCCAATATTCTAATTAGTTTATCGCATAAACTATGTAGAAACTACAACGGTCACGCCCTGACCAGAGGCTTTTATTCTCTATTTTGGTTAGGCCAGGGTGTGAATAGGGTGGGCATTCTAGTTTCTTTATTTCTATGTTTTCTATTTCTTTGTTTCTTGCCAAGTGTGGTTCCCAATCAGAGGCAGCTGTTTATCGTGGTCTCTGATTGGGGATCACATATAAGTTGTCATTCTCCCTTTGGTGTTTGTGGGTTCTTGTTTTTTGTTAGCTCTGTGAAGCCTGCAGAACGTGACGTTCATTATTCTTTGTTTGGTGTTCTGAGTAATTAAAGAATCATGAACACTTACCACGCTGCACCTTGGTCTCCTTTCCGACGAGAAACGTTACAACAACTCCCTACTACATCGCATACTTCAGGCTGGATCTGATTGATCTCTAGAGAAACTGTCCAATTTGCGTATTGAGCTCACGGAAAAAAACGAACTAACTTGAATGACATCAGTCAATTAGTAGTTAAAAAAAAACAAAAATAATAAAAACAAAAATTGAGTACTTCAGTCACTAATGACAACAGTCAAATTCCCCTCGCACCAGCCCCCAGCGTTCTCAGAACCCAAAGCCTCATTTCACTCCACTAGTAATGTGTAGTAAGACACAACTAACTCATTAAGTCATAGCAGCACAGCATCCTTCTTTATTTTATTTTTTATTTTGTTGGTGTTGTATTTTACCCCCTTTTTCGCCCCAATTTCGATCTTGTCTCATCGCTACAACTCCCCAACGGGCTTGGGAGGTGAAGGTCGAGTCATGCATCCTCCGAAACATGACCCGCAAAACCGCGCTTCTTAACACCCGCCCGCTTAACCCGGAAGCCAGCCGCACCAATGTGTCGGAGGAAACACTGTTCACCTGACGACCGGATGTCAGCCTGCAGAAGCCCGGCCCGCCACAAGGAGTCGCTAGTGTGACGAGCCAAGTAAAGCAAACAGCCAGACATACAGCTTTACATTTAGTCATTACTGCTAATTTGACCTCACGCAAAGGCAGGAGAACCCTGGCCAGGAGGCTGAGAGAGATGGAGAGAGGGAGAAGAGCGATGGAGAGAGGGAGAAGAGCAATGGAGAGAAGGAGGAGAGCGATGGAGAGAAGGAGGAGAGCGATGGAGAGAAGGAGGAGAGCGATGGAGAGAAGGAGGAGAGCGATGGAGAGAAGGAGGAGAGCGATGGAGAGAAGGAGGAGAGCGATGGAGAGAAGGAGGAGAGTGATGGAGAGAAGGAGGAGAGCGATGGAGAGAAGGAGGAGAGTGATGGAGAGAAAGGGGATTCAGGAAGAAAGAGGGTGAGACAGAAAGAGGTAAAGAGAGGGAGAAAGTAGGGAGAAAGGGAGAGCCAGAGCCTAAAAGATGGATTTTGCAAGCATTAGTAAACGAGTCATTTGGGGAGTCCTGGCATTTGGAGAGACCCTATTCGCAAAATTGCAGCACTTTCCAACACCATTAAATGAAATGCTAGAGAAGTTTAACAGCTCTATTAGGTGGCGGGACTCACACAGCATTTCATATAAGCATCAGTCAGAGAGGCAGATTAGCCCAGGTGTTTGGGGGTTTGGGCAAAAAAAGGAAGAATAACACCAAAATCAAAGTGCCACAGAGTTGTTTACTGCACAGAAGGAGGGAAACGGGCACGTATTTGTTACTGTTGCTGCTGTGGTTGTCAACTGTTACAGCAAGACGTCCTCACTTACCTCTCTTGGATCCTTTCCCTCCCAACCTTGAACCTGTATTTTTTTCCTGTCTCCCCCAGGTCTCTACCTCTTTCCATTTCCTTCTCTCCTTCTCTCCTGCGTGCAGCTTGGTGTTATCTGTCAGTCATGGTGACGTGGCTGTCCTTACAGCCCCTAGCCCCCAGAGCAGAGCAGTGTGGGGAGACAGAGCAGGGACAAAGAGCCTGTGACCTCTTTATAAGGTCACACCAGAGTGCTTTGACAAGGCTCCCACAAGAGGGGAGCAAAACAACACCACTGATACGCCATAGAAACCATAGAGGGGGGTTAAATCTCTCTCAGACCAGGATTAGACTGGACAATAGACAGAGAGACCCATCTATACGCCGGTAAGAGATATGTTACAATGAGCCTATCTCACTGGACCCACATTATATGGTCTGTCTAACCCCCCAGGCATTGCGCTATTATCAATAGTGAACGAGAGAGAGAGGAGAGAGAAAGGAGAGAGAGAGATTTTCAGAGAGCGAGAGAGGGTATAAGGGCTCAGTAAAAGCAGTCTGCCTCCTCTTATCGGTGTCTGTGTGCGACTGCTGCTATCAATCTCGGAGAAGACTGCTGAGGTCCCTGTAGTACAGTGCACACTGTGCTAGCAGAAGCCTGCCTGTCTGAGCCGGCCGTGACAAGACAATACACACAGGACGTCAGTTGTTTCTCCTCAGAGGCCAGCAGGCACAGCACAGACAGAGGTGAAGTGAGTGCTCATTGGGGGAAAGACATTCTACTTCTGATCTGTTTTGAAGTGTTCAAACAAACTGAATGTCAGGAAGCTGTCAGAGAACACAAAACACAGAGACGTGTCTGTTTTTTAGGGTGTGATGAAATACTAGAGCAGGTTTTTGGTGTCATGAAACAAAATGTAGGTGTGACTCTCTTTACCAGGAAAACATTGCCTGGATATAGACAATGTTCCTCTATATGGCCTTATAATCTTGGTTAACCCAGAACTAAAGTCTCACGTAAATAATCAGCTGCTCGATCAAGTTTAGGATCCATACGTGTTAAAGGGCAACTCCACCACTTTTTCAACCAAATTTGAATTATCTCCAGCACAATACTAGTGTCAACATATGTGAAAACGGTGCACTTCTAAGTTTTGTTTAAAAATATATCAAGTTAAAAAAAAGTTAGAAATGCCTTCTAGAACAAGTGAACTTTCAGGTGCCTTCATAACAAACTTGTATGTCAATGTGAAGAACAACATGACCTGCACCAAAGTCAAATTAGCATATAACGTCAGGCCAATGAGACAGTGTCCAAGTTGTAAAATTCTCCAGTAGAATGTCCTGCTTTTAGTTGCTTTTAGTTACCCGTTTTTCTAGATAAACAGATACTAAATACATTTTTAAACAGACAGGTTAATTGGTGTTAAAATAAACCAGTTATGCTATTTTGGACCACCAGGCTGCTGATGTCATGCAGCCTGTCGTTTTTGTGCTAATACTTTTTCATAACGACAAAGATAAGTTTGATGTCGGATGACAAATAAATGTTCATGATGTCACTGCGACAACGGTCTACAGACGTGCAGATTGACATAGATAGACGTAAACCAGCCTTCAGTCTTGAAATCTTTGGTTGTTAAGTACACTATCGTATTCACTCTGTTTAGCACGTGGCCTCACATGTGAATCCTTAAAGAGATGGGTGGGGCTAAGGCTTAAGAGGGTGTTGACAATGCTTAATGGGTGTAGACAAAGGGGAGCTCTACAGTAGTTCAAGGGCCATTTTCTCAAAAGTGGGGTTACAAGTTTATCAACTTTCAAAGCAGAATTACTTTCCCTTAGTTCCTCAACTGTTGTGTATGATATACAATTTTCTAGCTCTACTTTTTTTCCCTGAAAGTATCTACTTTTATCCAATGTAAAAAAACACTATTAAAAATGTTAATATATAAGACCGAATCGAGCCGGTCGGTCACATATGTAGACACTGGTTTGGTGCTGGAGATGATGAATATGAGGTTGAAAAGTGGAAATATTGCCCATTAAGAGAAGAGATGAAGAGATGCTAAAACGAGGTGCGGAACTGGAACGAGGAGTTCTAACCTCTTAGCAAGTTACGGGCCGAATGTACCCTCCCCTTCCGAAATCCGAAAGATGCGAACACCTGCGAAATCATGATTTGTCCAAATACCCAGTGACGATAAACCCAAACACCTGAACAACTGCTTCTCTTTATCCACTGCATCCCATTTTGTCCCAATAGATTCTACGGTACCAGTTATGTTTAGGTAGATCTGTCCAGGAGAGAATAATGGCCTTATAGGGAGGACAATTACTTCTATATGTATGTGACCATTATATTGTCAAACAAATCCAATACTATAATTATTCAAGGAACGGTTCTGGGGGGAGGAAGTATGATGACAAGGATGCAAAAAAAAAACAGATCGATTTTCTGACAAGATCGATTTTTATTCCTCTCTAATGGCAAGGCCAAAATGTCAATGCTATGTCTCCAGATGGCTCTTAGCAGAGTAAGATGACAATGTGTGTGTGTGTGTGTTAGCGCCTTACTTGAGTGTCTCTGCCAGGTAGAAGCTCTGCTGGACGTCGTCATGGTTGGGGCTGGAGGCGTAGACGTCTCTCACTCCACTGTAGCCTCCCTCCACACGACAGTGCTTCTCCAGAGCCTGAGAGACAGAAGGAAAGAGAGAGAGAGAAAAAGAGAGAGAACAGAAAATAGAGAGGGAGAAGAATGAGAGAACGGAGGGTGAAAAAGTGTTGAGTTGACTCTGTTTCTTATGGCAGGGTGTTGTAGAGGTATGCACGGTGGTGTTCGCTTGTTGTTGAACTAGCATATTTCCCTTCAGTGTGGCTGCTCTGCCTGCAGGTGGGGGGGGGAAGAGGAGAGGAGGCTGCATTAGGCAATATGACTCAGGGAGAAAATGGAGCTGAGGGGGATGGAGCTGGGGCTGCAGTGTTTACACATCCACCCTGGCTGAATGAGGGCTGAGGGCAGGAGGAGGAGTTATCTGCAGACAGGCAGAGAGGCAGGCAGGCAGGCAGGCTCCAGATCATATTTATGGCTAACACAAGGCCCATCAGAGGTAATCTCATGTCATTAGTGGATACAACAGCATGGCTCTGGGATCTGAGCAATCAGCATTCAACATTACCACTGTTCTGATCTGTTGCCGCATAGCAATGAGAGAGAGAGAGGAGTATATGGAGGAAGGAAGAGTTTGAGGTTTTAATGACTACTGTACTCAGAACTAGCGGTGCGTAGACCTGAATGAGTTTACACATCACAATGAACAGGGGTCTGTTGGCGTACAGAGCCCTTTTCACTTTTTGGGCTCCCGAGTGGGGCAGCGGTCTAAGGCACTGCACCTCAGTGCTAGAGGCGTCACTACAGACCCTGGTTTGATTTCAGGCCGTTTCACAACCGGACGTGATTGGGAGTCCCATAGGATAAACTCAGATTTTTTTATATAAATATGAACTTTTTCAAACAAAACATACATGTATTGTGTAACATGAAGTGTGATGAAGATCAAAGGTTAGTGATTCATTTTCTCTATTTCTGCTTTTTGTGACTCCTCTCTTTGACTGGAAAAAATGGCTGTGTTTTTCTGTGGCTTGGTGGTGACCTAACATAATCGTTTGTGGTGCTTTCGCTGTAAATCCTTTTTGAAATCAGACACTGTGGCTGGATTAACAAGAATTGCATCTTTAAAATGGTATAAAATACTTGTATGCTTGAGGAATTTTAATTATGAGATTTTTGTTGTTTTGAATTTGGCGCCCTGCACTTTCACTGGCTGTTGCGGGGGTCCTAGACAGGTTAACTGACTTGTCTAGTTAAATAAAGGTCAAATTTAAAATGTTAAATTTACTGTCAAAGTTCTAAGAGGAAGAGTCTCTTCTCAGTGGAGGCTAGGAGGGGACAGGATGAAAACAAACATGACAGATAGGACTGTGGTGTGATAATTCTGAAGGATAATAGTTCTCACCTGCACAGCCTCCCAGCCCCACTCTCTGTACTTGGGGTCGTGGGTGAACCTCCACATGTACATGTAGGTCTCGATGACCTCAGGCCTCAGGATGAAGTACTTCTCGTTCTGCCGTGTGGCGATGGCCTCCACGCCACCGTCAAACCTGAACCCCTCTGGGCCCAACTTCAGGGCTGGAAGAGGGGGAAGCAAGGAAGAACACAACATCGTGAAAAACTCCAACCAGATCTAGGAGAAGGTGATGAGCAAAACAAAAATATATAAAATATAACTAAAGATTTTAACCTGGCTGGCACTACGCTCTACTTACCCAGCAGCCCCTCTGGCCTCAGAGAGAAAACAGGCTCAACGCTCATTAATCTTTCATTTCACACTGGCTTGCTCTAAAGAGGGGTGGGTGGGGTGTGTGTGTGTGAGAGAAAGAGTGAGTGTGAGCTGTGGTTGAGTCCTACACCTCCTTTTGTCTGGGCTTCAGAACTAATATCACCTCACCTGGGAGGAAGAGTTTCTTAGCCTACCCCTGCTGTAGAGGGAGAGGAAGAGTTTCTTAGCCTACCCCTGCTGTAGAGGGAGAGGAAGAGTTTCTTAGCCTACCCCTGCTGTAGAGGGAGAGGAAGAGCTTCTTAGCCTACCCCTGCTGTAGAGGGAGAGGAAGAGCTTCTTAGCCTACCCCTGCTGTAGAGGGAGAGGAAGAGCTTCTTAGCCTACCCCTGCTGTAGAGGGAGAGGAACAGCTTCTTAGCCTACCCCTGCTGTAGAGGGAGAGGAAGAGCTTCTTAGCCTACCCCTGCTGTAGAGGGAGAGGAAGAGTTTCTTAGCCTACCCCTGCTGTAGAGGGAGAGGAAGAGCTTCTTAGCCTACCCCTGCTGTAGAGGGAGAAGAAGAGTTTCTTAGCCTACCCCTGCTGTAGAGGGAGAAGAAGAGTTTCTTAGCCTACCCCTGCTGTAGAGGGAGAGGAAGAGCTTCTTAGCCTACCCCTGCTGTAGAGGGAGACAGGGACACACTGGTGTGCCCCAGATGATGGGGTCAGTCAGACTCACTGGTGCGGGCGTAGGACTCGTGGCAGGTGCGGGCGATCTCTGCGGCCTGCTCCATCTGGTGACCCGTCTTGTCCTCGGGAGCTCCGTCGGCCCCCAGGGCGATCATGCCCCCGGCGAAGCACGTCAGGTGACCCATCTTGTGCTCCAGCAGGCCACCCTTCCACTCAGCGATGTACGTCAGTCCCCCGCTGGACTTCCTCATCAGACTGGTCTCAATGGCCTGGAGGACAATGACAAGAACGGCATACAGGTGAGCCGTCTATCCAACCCCAGTCCCAGACCGGGGCCCTTCCCACTACAAATGGAGTGGAACATTAATAAATACCACCCAAACAGCATTGTTAACCTTGATAAAAAGGATGTTGTTTGAAAACCAGGGGTCCCAGCTGGTGGCCAGTATTATGTATTTGCTTGTGTGGCGTGGACACAGAACGCTGCTCCTATTTGTCCCTGGCTTTTACTGTAGACGGGAGGGCCACTTTATCCCGAGACATTCTGGAATGGCGGGCTGCGTTTCATCCACGGCGAGACACGACACCAGGAGGATCACAAATGATTCAAAACGACGGCATGTATCTCCCGCTAGCCACACAGCAGGTGTCCAATACAGTAAGATCACAACTGACAGACAACACACGGTTATTACACGGCCATTAACGATGAGAGAGTAAAAATCCTGCCTTTTAACATATGGAATAAATATGTGCAGCGAGTCGACGGCAGCTTGAAACGCTATACTATCTCCGGTGCATTCTCTGATGCGCCTCGTTGTTCAGCGCTTCATTTGGCACATTTATTTTCATATTCATTGAGTTTGCTTTTCTCCTGCCGAGGGAAAACCCAAGAAAATGTAATATTGCAAATCTCCCGAAAGCAATTACGTTTTTAAAAGATAATTCAGATCTGTGCTTTTGTAGTGTGTGACCCATCACGTAAATGGGGCAGTCTATATGCGGGTGGGCATTGCCTGGCGTGTTCCGCCACAGAAAATCAGCCGATTAATATTCTCCTAAACTGGTTATTTCATTTCCTTTGGTCTCTTTAAAAAGGCAGCCTATATCCTGTTTAGCAACAGCCCAGCCTTTTCCTGCTGAGAAGAAATAAAAAAAATATCAGGCCATTTCCTTCAATCTCAGCCTCAGACTACTAGTGCTTCGAGAACAAACAGACCTGGACAGAGGCAGGCAGCGGCACATCTTGTTCAGCACTGGCTGCTTCGTTTCTCATCGGGGGGATAGAGAGCATGTAGGCTGGGCCGGCGCTGAGGCGAGGATGCCAAGGAGCCATTAATAAGTGAACAGAGTCTGTTCCTAACCAGCTGCCTTTCAGGCTGTCTGACACAAATGGAGGACGGCTTGGCATGGCAATAGGGACCCTCTCGCTGTGGGTGACCTGCTTGTGGTGTCTCGCCCAGGTGGATGGCAGACAAGCGGGTTGGTAGGTAGGCAGTTGTGGTGGGGAAACAAGGCTGGCTGGGAGTGGAATGGAGGGAGGGTAATATCCTGGAGCAGTCTGGGTCCTTGTGGACCGCCGTACGGAGAACAACATTATTATCTCCGACAGGAGGCTTGGCTCTAATGAAACAGAGAATTTGGCTAGCAGCATTCAGAGCACATCTCACCAGATAGAGCTCTGATTCTGGTTGACCCCCATCCACTGAAAGCTTCCTCCAACCCCACTTACTCACTCCTCCAGCTTCTGTGGAGTGCGGTTAGTACTTCACACTCAGAGATAACCCCTGCCTGGCGTAGCACGTCTTGCTTTCACATAGCAACCCACACAACTGGTACTGCTTTCCGACTCGGACTGTTCAGTCATTTAAGAACTCCAACTGTTGTTATCGCGTTGACAAAAGAAGCTTTCAATGGAGGTCAAAAGAGCCTCGTGAAAAGGTTTAGTCAGCGCTTCGGAATGCACGGGTACTGTAGCCATTAAATCTCAGTAGGAGAGAAGAAAGGATGAGTAGGAGAAGAGGAGCAGAGGGGACTGGGGTGGGGAGGATGGGATGGGAGTGGGGGAGAGAGGACGGGTGAGAAGAGAGGAGAGGTGTGTAGGCTAGATAAGGTGTCTTGAGGGTTTACCTGCAGAGCGTCATAGTAGAGCTTCTTGCCCTCCTCGTCCGTCTTGTCTGACATCAGCCAAGCCTTGAGCAGGTACTCATAGAAGCTATCTCCCAGGCCGCCCACTGACACGTGATCTACAGGACAGAGACAACACGAAAGATTTGAGCGTCATGCTGGAGCCAGGCTTAATTTACCTATCTCATCTTGCCAGCAGCAGCCCTCCCTCCTCAGTGGCCTGCCTCACCTCAGGATGATGAATGGCCCAATGATGGCGGCCATCTCAGCACCCGAGGCTGTTTACACAGGAAGATGGCCCCTTAATACCTGCTCAGCCTCCGAACCTCAGTGACAAAGGGACGTGTCTGGCATAGGCCTGGCCAAGGGGACGGGGACACCTTTTCAAACAGAGCCCAACAAAGCTACAGGAGTAATGGGATTAGTCTCCTTTGATGGCTGATGTATGGAAGATGTCTGCAAGGGGGAGATTGGCATTCTGATGAGTTTATCAGGTCCCCCCCCGGCACGTCCCCGGTCACTGTGTGAGTACCGACTGAGCTGTGCAGGGAGCAGCAGCGATACAGCCGGGTATAAAAGAGAGACAGTCCCTGTGACAGTCAGTGAGGTGTGGGGCTGTGCCGGGTGATGTGCTGTCCTGTCCACTTCACTCTCTGTGAGGAATGAGTCTCCAGGGTCTGGGAGAGAGCCTCAGTCAAGCCAAGCCGCTGTTCATCATAGTGATTGTCATGCCCCCTCATACATATGTATATGTCATTAACAGCCAAAGCCTTGTTTGGGGGATATAGATTAGACGTCAGCAGTAATAAAAGGGACAGAGCTCCAGGAAGAGTTTGTAGTGAAGTGTGGTCTTGCCCTCATAAGGACTGTATTTCCTTGCTGACTGGGGTCAATGCCACAGGGGTTAACAGCAGGTCAGAGTGGGAACACAAGGTCAAGGATCTGATCATGGCTCTGATTGACAAGGGACAGGGACAAATTAAACTGCCTGCGAACTGAGGACTCAGACATCACACTGTCTTGCAGTCCTGCAGTCTGATAGGATCTCGTTAATCTATCGTAGCGTAAAAGAAACGCCTGACTGCTCAGTTTTCATCAGGAAAGGAAGCTAGGTTGAAGGAGGGTCATGTAATTTGTAATCAATTAAAATGTCAGCATTTTGGGATTGACTCACTGAATTGGACGTTGGTCACACACACACACACACACACACACACACACACACACACACACACACACACACACACACACACACACACACACACACACACACACACACACACACACACACACACACACACACACACCTGAATTCAAAGTCGGAAACTCTGGCATCTTTCGAAAGCTCCGACTTGAAGACCACTGAAGTCATGATTTGAGTTCCCAGTTCTCTTGAAAGCACCAAAAATCAACAAGCATGGCGTCGCACACATACTTAAGGACGACAACTCGTGAAAAGTTATTTTCACAATAATGTAAGGGTTTCTTGTTGATCCTAGGCTGTTTAACCTAGGCTGCCTGTCATTTCATATAAATGCTCCGGTCAACTGTAAGTGCAGTTATTGTGACGTGGAAACGTCTTGGAGCAACAATGACTCAGCCGCGAAGTGGTAGGCCACAGAAGCTGACAGAACGTCTGTCCTCAGTTTCAACACTCACTACCGAGTTCCAAACTGCCTCTAGAAGCAACGTCAGAACAAGAACGGTTTGTCGGGAGCTTCATGAAATGGGTTTCCATGGCCGAGCAGCCGCACACAAGCCTAAGATCACCATGGGTAATGCCAAGTGTCGGCTGGAGTGGTGTAAAGCTCGTCGCCATTGGACTCTGTAGCAGTGGAAACGCGTTCACTGGAGTGATGAATCACGCTTCACCATCTGGCAGTCCGACCGACGAATCCGGGTTTGGCGGATTGCCCCAATGCATAGTGCCAACCCCAAAGTTTGGTGGAGGAGGAAAAATGGTCTGGGGCTGTTTTTCATGGTTCGCGCTAGGCCCCTTAGTTCCAGTGGACGGAAATCTTAACGCTACAGCATACTATGACATTCTAGACAATTCTGTGCTTCCAACTTTGTGGCAACAGTTTGGGAAAGGCCCTTTCCTGTTTCAGCATGACAATGCCCCCGTGCACAATGCAAAGTCCATACAGAAATGGTTTGTCGAGATCTGTGTGGAATAACTTGATTGGCCCGTAGAGCCTTGACCTCAAGCCCATCGTTCACCTTTGGGATGAATTGGAATGCCGACAGCGAGCCAGGCCTAATCGCCCAACATCCGTGCCTGACCTCACTAATGATCTTGAGGCTGAATGGAAGCAAGTCCCCGCAGCAATGTTCCAACATCTAGTGGAAAGCCTTCTCAGAAGAGTGGAGGCTGTTATAGCAGCAAAATGGGGGACCAACTCCATATTAATGCCCATGATTTTGGAATGAGATGTTCGACGAGCAGGTGTCCACATACACAACATGATCAAAAGTATCTAGCGTCTTTGGCTCCACAACTCTAGCGCATCTCTTCCAGCTATTCACTGTGCAATAGGCTATAGGCTACGGATGCAAGACTCTCCGCTAGTCCTCTCGGAAAATCCCAGGAAAATCTATAGGCTACAAAATTCTATATTAGATGTATTTTTATGCTAGACCTAATAGGCTTTCCGTGGAGAGAAGCAGGTTGGTCTTGCTAATTGCTGAATGCCTACAGCGTAGAAAATGCACACCGGGGAAAGTTGCGGCTAGAGAGTGTATCACTGTCCAGTGATGATAACGTTGTAGCACTGATGTATTGAATGATTGCACAGGATAGACAGTGATGTGCACAGTGAAAAAGAGCCAAAATAATTGACATCCATTAGAAAAATGAAAATCACTTAAACCACTTGAGCAACAAGGCAAGCAATGACATGGCAAGCCAAGCAAGCAATGACATGGCAAGCCAAGCAAGCAATGACATGGCAAGCCAAGCAAGCAATGACATGGCAAGACAAGCAATAGCAGGCTAAACAGTGTTTATTGTTGAATATCTACATTTCATTAAAATGCCAGTTAATATATTATACTTGTCATTAAACTACATGTAGCCTACACTGAAGTATTATTTGCAGTTGTCACTATGACAATGAACACACCCTGAAACACTGAATGGTCTGTGTTACCACTTTATGAATAGGCCTACAGCGTCGCAGTAGGATGCTTTGATCGACAGGTGTAGGATACTGATCGACAGGTGTAGGATAATGCGGAACGATACACTTTCCTCTAGTGTGGATGTTCGCCAACGCAGTTCGTTATAGTCCTTGGTGTGGACGGGCCTTAACTGTTACATTGGTAAAGGCCTCCTTTTTGCGGATAACATGAATATGGTATGAATACAGCAGGCGATTTCAACCACTGATTTGATAGAATTTTAAACTGCAACATTTATAGCCTACTAATAAGGGATTTAATATTCCCTGCTATTTGGTTTTAATGACCAATTTGTAGGGGAGGTTAACGTGTTTTTTTCCCCCAAACGCTCAGGGAAGTCCAGGTAAAATATTACCTCCATGTACCCCTTAATATACTGTAAATAACATTCACTCCCTAACGGTGGGATGTCCTCATGACTGTAAGCCATGTTATTGGTGTGATAGGATGACAGTCATGTCTGCGGTCTATGCCATTGGTTTGATGCGATGTCCGTCATGTCTGTGGGCCATGTCTTAGGCAGCTCCACACATACAAGAAGATGTGACTGCCAGATACGTGGCTCTAAAGGGACACTGTACTGATGGTTTGTATTGAAACATCAACTACAACAGCATCACCAGAGCTTTGAGAGACCGTCTGTACCTTGACAGAGAAACACTGAGAATGGAAAGACCTTTTCTATGACATCCCCCTTAGGTCTACTCTACCAGTAAATACAGATCACAAGTGACCTTTATGTAAAATATCCTCAGGTGGCAAATGGTTCTGGTGCGAACCTGGAAAAAAAAAAGAAGCTTTACATTTTTGTCACAGCCAACATTAGCATTCCTATACTTCAGGCTATTTGTCAATGGAGTTGTTTTTCTTCTAGTTGGAAATTCTTCTTCCAGCTAACACTGACCATGTAGACCACAAACACTTTTAGAGGTGCCTTTAGCAATGTTTGTCTTGGAACCTTCTCTGTGTTCTCTAAGGCTTGGTTTGACATTACTGGTGTAGTACAGCTACTTTCCCCTAGTCAGTCAGCAATTCACAGAGCCACTCTCTCCCTCACCTGGCTGGCTCCCATCAGAATAGCTACTTGTAATGATAATTATAATAATACTACTACACGGGACTTAAGAAGTGCTTTTTCAAAGACCCAACGATGTAGAGTCATCCAGAGAGACACAGGACTCTGACAGCACCCCCACCTCACTACACCCTGGCCTGGGTCACTACATCACTCTGCTGGGTGACCCGATGTCAACACCACCTATGCTCCACTAAATTATGGAGCTGTAAACTGTACGGGGAAAAAAACCCTGTGGGATGGATCAAGTTGTCAGAGAGAATGAGAAACAAGCCGGGCGGCTGCCCTCCTCTTCCTCCCCTTCCATTGATCCCCTCCACCCAGTTTGACCCAGGGGCTGGATGCACAGCGGTCAGTCATTAGCGCTGAACCCTCTCTGACCAGGACTACAGCAGAGACAAACACACAGACAGTTAGTATGGGTATTCATCCGTCGTGACATTTCAGCGAGGGCATAGAGGGGCCATTCAATTACAGAGGGTCACACACACACACAGGGAGGTATCGCACAGAATAGCAAAACAAACAAAACAGCTAAGATATGCATTCAAATTAAAGTGTGTGTGATAGAGATTGCAGTGGGTCCATCAGGATGCTACAGCCAGCAGCATATGGCTGAGCTAGGGACTGGTCTGGTCTGATCTGGTCTGTGCATCTCATTAACCTTTTGTGTGGCTCAGAGACAAACAATAATTTGAGAAGGGATCCACACAAGCTGCTGTCTGCTGGGCACAGGGCTGTCTGAGCACGGACACACTGCAGGGTTACTGCATCCCACCACCGCCTCTCCCCAGCCGCCTCACTGTGCCGTAGATTACCGACAAGGCAATTCTTGGGTCTGAAGCTTGTTTTGTCAAGAGGTGGCCTGGCTGGAGCTGGGTAATGTCAAAGCAGAAGTTGCTCCATACAAGGGATGGGGGTACTGAACTGTTGGGGTGCCTTGAGTCAAAGAAGCAGGAGAGTTTGAGTAGTATATTGTGTGGAGGTATCACGACCGAACTGTAGCGAGAGAGGACTAATTAACTTTACTGGCAGTATTCACCATGTTTAAGTACTGTCATTAGCCACAGATACTTATTTCTCCCTGATGTCCCTCACCCCCTGGGCAGCATTAAGTTACATAATCTTCTAATGCACAGCCCACTCAATCAGAAGTGCTCACATTGAACTGAAGTGGCTCTCCCAGCTGTAAATACCTTGATAATTACAGGCTGCGGAACATCGATTGACAGCCACTGGTGAACCTCTAATGGAAAGGGAAAGAGGTGAGATGGAAGAGAGGGATGAGAGAGGTGAAAAGAGAGAAGGCTGGGCAAGATGGAAGATGGGAGAGATGGTTAAACAGTGATGCAGAGGGAGGTGGAAGGGATTAGATGGGAGAGAGGGATGAGACAGGAGAGGGGTGAGATGAGAGAGGGATGAGGGGGACTTACGTTGTCCCCACTGTCCGCTGTTAGGGTTCAAATAGTTGGGGTACAGTCCCTGGGGCTTATCCAGTCGATTCAGAACCTTCCGGATGTTCATGACCTAGGAGGAGGAGGAGGAAAAGAGTTTCTACTTTCTCCCTGCAAATACCTCATGGCCGCCTAATCTTCCAGCAGCACGGCACAGTAATGCACTTTAAATGGCCTTACTGCAGGAACGGCAGTTAAGGGAGGCATAAGAGAGAGAGAGGCCGGTGGCTCAGAGCGGAAAGAAGGCATTTACCTGCAGAACAGGCATTAACATGAATAGTAATCAAGGTCACCGCTATGAATAACCCCATCATCAGGCTGGCTGAGTGCTCAGTTACACTTGGTGTTAGTTAATGCGCTGGAATGGAATGTGCTGTGGCTCCCAAGCTTTCACCTTCTCTGCGAAGGCTGGGTTCCCTGACAGCTTGGAGAGGTGCATGAACTCCAGGTGCAGGGTGCCGTACTCCGCCAGGATGCTGCTGCCTCCAGACGCCCACGGCCAGTTCCTCCCGATGCCACTGCAGCGACAACAAGACAACGCAGCTAATTAAGTCAGCTTCTCCAAACAACACTGTGACTGCATAGAACACCAAACACAGTTCTACCAAACCTCAGGTCCACCAAACATCACTGCACAGGAAGAGAACATAAAACACTTACCTCAGTCAAAACATTTACCTCAGTCAAAACATTTACCTCAGTCAAAACACTTACCTCAGTCAAAACATTTACCTCAGTCAAAACATTTACCTCAGTCAAAACACTTACCTCAGTCAAAACATTTACCTCAGTCAAAACATTTACCTCAGTCAAAACACTTACCTCAGTCAAAACATTTACCTCAGTCAAAACCCCACCACACAAACATTCCCTAGAGAGCTCACACCTCCATAAACCTGCTAACTTACGTCAACCCGACACACGTCAGTGGGGTCAAAACCTTCCTCCTGTCTTAGGAATGTGACTTTAGATATAGTACTCATCTGTTTTAACATCACACCAAATTAACTTAAAAGACCACACATTACTCCTCCGATACTATCTCTCCACAGTGTGTGTGATATAAAAATGTCCACCACAATGTGTATCTGGGCTGCCTGTTTTTAAACAGCAGGCCCGGGTCAGAGCTGCCCTTCTAAATTCTTTCTATTACCCTGCTTCCTGTGTGATATCGCTTCCTGAGTCACCCTGATGGGCCAGTGTGTGTATTAGGACTAACCATATTTCAGTCTGCTAATGGTGTGTAATCATTGACTCCCCAAATAATAACTAGTGTCACTTTTGCTATTCTAGCTTTTGTGTGAGAGACCGAGCACTGGGAGATTTCTAACATTATCACTGCATGAATCAGTTCTGGCTAGTACAGGGACCAAAGGGTAAGAGCCAAAAACATATCCCTGTGTGGGCGAGCGTGCGTGTGTGTGTGTGGGCGAGCGTGCGTGTGTGTGTGTGTGCGCGTGTGAGAGTGAGTGCTATGTAAAACATATCCCTGTGTGGGCGAGCGTGTGTGCGTGCGAGAGTGAGTGCAATGTAAAATATATCCCTGTGTGGGCGAGCGTGCGTGCGAGCGTGAGTGCTATGTAAAACATATCCCTGTGTGGGCGAGCGTGCGTGCGAGAGTGAGTGCTATGTAAAACATATTCTACACAGACTCCCAAATTGAACTGGCATCCCTTTGACTTCATTAGAAAAGCAAACTTGTTTATAAACATTAGTGTAACTAATTTGACCTTTCTCCGTGCCAATTGGGTTGAAGTGGTTTTCCAGGTCCGTATTTCAAAAAAAGGGCTGACAAAGCCCAACAGCATATAGCACGGAATTCATTAGAGAAACAGACAGGCAATGCAGAGGTCTCCAGTCGATGACATTGTGTATTCATAAGGTCTTAGTGTTGCCTCCAATGTCATCATTCCTATTGCTGAAATTATCTTCCACCATCACTAATGATCCAGGGCCTGCCCCAATACTAGGCTCATGCATGCAGGCAACGCATGAACGTGCACACACAAACACACAGGGCCTTGGAACGTGACCCTACATCCATCAGCTCCCGTGGCCTGGGCCATAGGGAGGGGAAGAGAGGGAGAGGGAGAAGCAGCCAGGAACACACTGCTCAACCTTTTTAAAGCTGGGTGTGTATTGTAATAACCCCCGTCCTCAACCACACGCTGTGCCAAAACAATTTGTTTTTCATTACACAGCTGATTAAATCATGTTACACAAATTCTGGGAGAGAAAAAAAAAATCACACAAAATGTCTGGGAGGAAAGAAAAGGGAGAGAAAGCGTCTGTTCCTGGGTCAGAAAACCTAATTGGTGTTTATGATGGTTAGTGCCCAGATCCATAATCAGATTGCCACAGCCTGGAATGGAGAGGATATATGCACGTGTGTGACAGTGAGTTGTGTGACGGTGTGTGTGGGTTATTTGTCAAGAGTGTGTGAGCGGAGGAGAATCAGATGACATCAGTATCAGCGGTGTACCTGCTGCAGCCAGCCATGAGGTTAAGATAGGTGGATGCAGACAGACCTGCCATCTCTCATTCATCTCCATAATGGTCCATTACAACACAGTACAGTGAGCTCTTGGCTGCATTGTGGCCCAGCACTGCCATGTCCTCTCTCTCCAGACTATAAAGGCGTCAGCATGCTTCAGTTCGGCTAGCGCCGAGCGAACTCGGCTAGCGAACCGAACGAGTGTTCTCGCATACTCCATTTAAAAAAATGTTGAAAAAGTGTCAATAGTACTTTGTCCATTTCGAGACTCCGTAGCCAGTATAAACTTCCTCAAAAATGTCATTCATTTTGATGTTTTGTGGAGGAAATCTTAGTCGCGCAACTTTACATCTAACTAAGATGTTACGTGCAGTATTTCTCCATAAAAATAATGTGCATGAAAACAAGTTCTCGTTGAATGACAACAGTGCATTCGCAAAGTTCAGACCCCTTGACTTTTTCCACATTTTGTTACATTACAGCCATATTCTAAAATTGATTAAATAGTTTGTTTTCCTCAGTCTACACATGATACCCCACAATGGCAAAGCAAAAACTGTTTTCATAAATGTTTACAAATGTATTAAAGATAAAAAACAGAAATACCACATATACATAAGTATTCAGACCCATTCACTCCGTACTTTGTTGAAGCACCTTTGGTAGCGATTACAGCCTGGAGTCTTCTTGGATATAATGCTACAAGCTTCCCATTCTTCTCTGCAGATCCTCTTAAGCTCTGTCAGGTTGGATGGGGAGGGTCGCTGCACAGCTATTTTCAGGTCTCTCCAGCAATGTTTGATTGGGTTCAAGTCCGGGCTCTGGCTGGGACATTCAAGGACATTCAGATATTTGTCCCGAAGCCACTCCTGCGTTGTCTTGGCTGTGTGCTTAGGGTCGTTGTCCTGTTGGAAGGTGAACCTTCGCCCCAGTCTGAGGCGCTCTGGAGCAGGTTTTCATCAAGGATCTCTCTGTACTTTGCTCCGTTCATTATTACCCTCGATCCTGACTAGTCTCCCATGTGCCTTTTACTGAGGAGTGGCTTCAGTCTGGCCACTCTACCATAAAGACCTTATTGGTGGAGTACTGCAGAGATGGTTCTCACATCTCCACAGAGGAACTCTGGAGCTCAGTCAGTGACCATCGGGTTCTTGGTCACCTCCCTGACCAAGGCCCTTCTCCCCCAATTGCTCAGTTTGGCTGGGCGGCCAGCTCTAAGAAGTCTTGGTGGTTCCAAATTTTTTCAGTTTAAGAATGATGGAGGCCACTCTGTTCTTGGGGACCTTCAATACTGCGTCATTTTTTGGGTACCCTTCCCCAGATCTGTGCATTGACACAATCCAATCCCGGTGTTCTAGGGACAATTATTTCAACCTAATTGGCTTGGTCCACTGTGGGACTTTATATAGACAGGTGTGTGCCTTTCCAAATCATGTCCAATCAATTTAATTTACCACAGGTAGACTCCAAATCAAGTTGTAGAAACATCAAGGATGATCAATGGAAACAGGATGCACCTGAGCTGAATTTCGAGTCTCACAGTAAAGGGTTTGAATACTTATTTATATAAGGTATCCGTTTTTAATTTTAAATAAATTTGCAAAAATGGTTTAAAAAAATGGTTTCGCTTTGTCATGGGGTATTGTGTGTAGAAAAACATTTCTTTAATCAATTTTAGAATAAGGCTGTAACGTAACAAAATGTTGAAAAGGTGAAGGGGGGGCTCCCAGGTGGCGCAGTAGTCGAGGGTACTGCATCGCAGCGCTAGCTGTGCCACCAGAGACACTGGGTTCACGCCCAGGCTCTGTCGCAGCCGGCCGCGACCGGGAGGTCCATGGGGCGACACACAATTGGCCTAGCGCTGTCCGGGTTAGGGAGGGCTTGGCTGGTAGGGATATCCTTGTCTCATCGCGCACCAGCGACTCCCGTGGTGGGCTGGGCGCAGTGCACGCTAACCAAGGTCGCCAGGTGCACAGTGTTCCCTCCGACACATTGGTGAGGCTGGCTTCCGGGTTGGATGCGCGCTGTGTTAAGAAGCAGTGCGGCTTGGTTGGGTTGTGTTTTGGAGGACGCATGACTCCCGACCTTGGTCTCACCCGAACCCGTACGGGAGTTGTAGCGATGAGACAAGATAGTAACTACTAATAATTGTATACTACGAAATTGGGGAGAAAAAGGGGGTAAAATTCAACACACAAAAAAAGTGATGGGGTGTGAATACTTTCCGAATGCACTGTACTATATTGAAGAATCCCTACTACTGACCAATCACCAATGATGGGGCATAAAAATTCAGTTCTAAAATTCAGTTCCGAAAGTGCTCCTGAACTGCAGAAAAAACCCTTACGGATGTCCAAAACGAACAAAAACGTAAAAATGTCATAACATATGCACTATCTCTTCGGAACTGCGTTGGCTGGGAAGCATGTGGATGCCTTAAGAGCTGCATTTAACCTGACCACTCGTCTGGACTGCACTCTGAGCGCCTGAAATGGATCCCCAACTCCCTCCCTCAGTTGGTCTCTTTCTTCCTACCTCCCTTAGTTCCTACCTCCCTTAGTTCCTACCTCCCTCCCTCTATCTGTTGGCCTCTCTCCCTCCCTCTCTCTCTGTTGGCCTCTCTCTCTATATTTTGGCCTCCCTCCCTCCTGTGGTCTATGTGTCAAATCCCTTCCTAAGCCCTTGGATGAGATCTAAATCCCGAGGAAGAATAACAACAGGGAGCATAGAGGAGCCCAAAACAAGCACACGGCTAAGCCTAAAGGTACAGGGTCGAGGATGAGTGGGGTTCAAATGCTACATTTACATTACAGGGAGTGAACTCTACTACCTCTCTTTCTCTCTCTCCAACTATCCATATTCCTCTCCCTCCTTCCTCTCTGTTTAACTGTTGCCTCAGGTCTGGAATCTGTGGGCACTAGGTCCAGTTCAGTGGTTTCTACCCATTCCTTTTACGGGAAAGAAAGAGAGATGCAGGCTGGCACTAACAAATGTGCAGCTCTGTGTACATAACGTAGTGGCTGAAAGGACTTTGAGAGAACACAAACAGCCTTCTGGACAATGAACTAACAATGGTTCTAACAATGGAGTCACTTTACTCCAGTCAGGTGCCAATGCCTTTGTATGGGGGCAGCGGGCACACAGAAAGGATACTGAAGCTTTGGCTTACTGCTTCCTGTTAGCTCTTAGTTCCAAACCTGATCTCTCCTCCATATCTCTTACTCGTTCCAGGCGAAATGGGAGCTATAGATCCGCAGTTAAGGGCTTAATTAAATTCCTTAAATCGCGCGAGTCTGCTATATCCTGCGGGGCTGAGGAGGCTGGGTGAGGTATGTGGGGATCATTGTAGCTCCAGGAGCTCGTCTGGTATTGCCCTGGAGTAGTGTCCTGGGAGAGCGGCTGGCTGCTGGAGAGCTACAGCACAGATGGAGGAGGGTCTGTCAGGACTAGACAGCTACTCCAGTGGCTCTTTCACAGAGACTGCAGCAGCCCACACACACACACGGTTTTACCGTCCCAGTGGCTCGAGGCATTTTGTTTTGGGGATACTCAGATAAGGTTAAGATTAGGGTTAATGTTGCTTCTCGTGTTGCAGAAGTATGAACGTGATCCTTTAAATGGAGATGTTTTCCAAAACAACCTTGTCTGCCAATCCAATTACAGGTAACGTATAATAGCTTACATACATCCGAGTCTGAACCTCTCCCTTTGTCCCAGTGGCACCAATCCTCTTACCATCAACTATCAACTTCAGGCTATCCTGGTTTCATCAGGCCAGAGCTATAAACGGCAGCTGTAATTCAGATTTGAGGGACGGCCAATACTAGATGAAGCGGTGCTCCTGTGTATCACTGTGTGAAAAACCTCAATGGCTCCTCTAATTGGGCTACTCGGAATCTAGGCTTATTAATCAAACCACTTTTCCCCAGACTCTCGGGATGGATTGTACATCCTGAGAGTGAACCGCAACGAGTAAATCTGCTAAAGCTGCCATATTTCATACCAAGACGGCGGGAGAAAAAAGAGAGCTGGCTATAACTTCGTGTGATGACATCCACTTGAACTAAAAGTTCAATTTGATCGGAGAGTAATTTCCCGCTTGCCATTTTATAGGAGGGAAAGGGGAATTCTAAAAGATACATAAAAGTGGAGCCATTATTCTCTGAGGAGGGAGACTAATTTATAATCATGAGAACTAATACTCCAGGCCTGGAGTCTGGCCTTGCTGGACCTGCTCTTTGTCCCCAGGAAAAAAAACACATGACGTCTACTCTTAAGGTACTAAATATAGAACCTGTCTTACTGAATCACCACCAACCGAGGAGAGCAAATCTACACCAGGGCCCTATGATCAAACTGTTTACAGGGAATTACATAAACGGCAGGCAGACTATTCATTTAAAAAAATATATATATACACACTGAACAAAAATATAAAACGCAACATGCAAACATTTCTACGTTCAAATAAGGAAATCAGTCAATTGAAATAAATTCCTTAGGCCTTATTCTGCGGCACATTTTAGAGTGGCCGGTTGCCCCCAGCACAAGGTGCACCGGATTATCTTGGCAAAAGAGAAATGCTCACCAACCAGGATGTAAACAAATTTCTGGACAAAATTTGAGAGAAATAAGCTTTTTGTGCTTTTGGAAAATGTATGGGATTTTTTTTATTTCAGCTCATGAAACATGGGACCAACACTTTGCGTTGATATTTTTGTTCAGTATACTTAAACAGAAATCAACATCTCACATTTTTTTGAATTCCAGAAGCCTTCCATATGTTAAAACTATTCATGGCTTAGTTTCGCTCCACTCACAACTACTGATCCTTGCTTTCAGACCATGGTATGACGCAATACTACACTTTGATTGACAACTTCTCTGTACCTGTGCTACATGTCATTTGGTGAAATAAATAAGCCATCTGCCAGGTGTAAGCGGTGATGCTGCTGACAGCACTGTTGCTATGGGCTTGGTGGGGGTAAATGGGACTAGTGATGGGATAGTTTTGGGGGGGGCGTCTTTTGAAAAGGGATATGGTGCAAATGTTTACTTCTGTTTAAAAAAAAGAATGTGTTTTTCTTAGACATGTTAAACCAGCCATATTCAACTAGTTGAATTTCAAATGACGTGAACACCAGACCACGTTGCTATACTCCTGCAGTACACACTGAGTACACCAAACATTAAGAACACCGTCCTAATATTGAGTTGTACCCCGCCTTCACCTTTAGAACAGCCTCAATTCATCACGGTGTGGACTTGACAAGGTGTCAAAAGCATTCCACAGGGATGCTGGCTCATGATGACTCCAATGCTTCCCCACGTGAAAATGTTGAGTGTGAAAAACCCAGCAGCGTTGCAGTTCTGGACACAAATTGGTGCGCCTGGCACCTACTACCATGCCCCGTTCAAAGGCACTTCCACTGAATTCAGAAAGTATTCAGACCCCTTGACTTTTTCCAAATTTCGTTAAAGCCTTATACTAAAATGCATTAAATAAAAATATGTTTCTTAAATCTACACACAACCTACAACGACAAAACGAACAGGTTTTCAGAATGTTTGCAAATTTATGTATTTTTTAACAGAAATACATTTACATAAGTATTCAGACCCATTGCTATGAGACTTGAAATTGAGCTCAGGTGCATCCTGTTTCCATTGATCATCCTTGAGATGTTTCTACAACTTGGAGTACACCTGCGGTAAATTCAATTGATTGAACATGATTTGGAAAGGCACAAATCTGTCTATATAAGGTCCCACAGTTGACAGTGAATGTCAGAGCAAAAACTAAGCCATGAGATCGAAGGAATTGTCCGTAGAGCACTAAGACAGGATTGTGTCGAGGAACAGATCTGAGGAAGGGTACCAAAACATTTATGCAGCATTGAAGGTTCCCGAGAACACAGTGGCCTCCATCATTCTTAAAACGAAGAAGTTTGGAACCACCAATACCTTTCCTAGAGTTGGCCGCCCAGCCAAACTGAGCAATCGGGGGAGAAGGGCCATGGTCAGGGAGGTGACCAAGAACCCAATTGTCGCTGACAGAGCTCCAGAGTTCCTCTGTGGAACCTTCCAGAAGCATAACCATCTCAGCAGCACTCCACTAATCAGGCCTTTATGGTAGTGACCAGACGGAAGCCTCTCCTCAGTAAAAGGAACATGACAGCCTGCTTGGAGTTTGCCAAAAGGCACCTAAAGACTCTCAGACCCTGAGAAACAAGATTCTCTGGTCTGAGGAAACCAAGATTGAACTCTTTGGCCTGAATGCCAAGTGTCACGTCTGGAGGAAACCTGGCATCATCCCCACGGTGAAGCATGGTGGTGGCAGCATCATGCTGTTGGGATGATTTTCAGCGGCAGGGACTGGGAGACTAGTCAGGATTGAGGAAAAGATGAACAGAGCAAAGTACAGAGAGATTCTTGATGAAAACCTGCTCCAGAGCGCTCAGGACCTCAGACTGGGGTGAACATTCCCCTTCTAACAGGACTTAAGCAAAGACAACGCAGGAGTGGCTTCGGGACAAGTCTCTGAATGTCCTTGAGTGGCCCCGCCAGAGACGGACTGGAACCTTGATCGAACATCTCTGGAGAGACCTGAAAATAGCTGTGCAGTGAAACTCCCCATCCAACCTGAGAGCTTGAGGAGATCTGCAGAGAAGAATGGGAGAAACTTCCCAAATACAGTTGTGCCAAGCTTGTAGCGTCATACCCAAGACTATAATCGGTTCCAAAGGTGCTTCAACAAAGTACTGAGTAAGGGGTATGAAACGTACAGTATGTAAATGTGTTTTGTGCTTAGGGAAAAAACAATTGAATCATTTCTAGAATAAGGCTGTAACATAACAAAATGTGGAAAAAGTTGAGGGGTCTGAATACTTTCCGAATGCACTGTAAATCTTTTGTCTTGCCCATTCACCCTCAATGGCACACAGACAATCCATGTGTCAATTGTCTCAAGGCTTAAAAATCCTTCTTTAACCTGTCTCCTCCCCTTCATCTACACTGATTAAAGTGGATTTAAAAAGTTATATCAATAAGGGATCATAGCTTTCACCTAGATTCACCTGGTCTCAGTCTGTTATGGAAAGAGCAGGTGTTCCTAATGTATTGTATACTCAGTGTCTTGGACACTTAGGTAGGCTCCAGAGACAGACATATTACCCATGAGGCTATTGTGACGACATGAAACGAGTCAACTGCAATTTAAAGCCAGATATACAATTATGGTTAACCTTTGGAGAAAAACAAATCAACCCGTTCTGTATGCTAGTGCTTGCTTACATTACACGAAGGTACAGTCAATATTCAAAAAGAGCAATGCAGCTATTTACTTCATACGGAGTGGGCCGAGGGGGTGATAGACTATTACCCCTGCTGTGCTGGTTTTCACCACCCCACTGGCTTGAACGGATAAAATAAGATTACTCACAGCAGCAACCTTCGATTATATTTGACTCTATATTCCTATCCCGGGGAGAGAAACAAATATACAGAGAAAAGTGAAGGAAATCAGTCAATTGAAATAAATTAAAATCAGGCCCTAATCTATTGATTTCACATAGGTGGGCCTGGGAGAGCATAGGCCCACCCACTGGGGAGCCAGGCTCAGTTTTTCCCCACAAAAGGGCTTTATTACAGACAGAAATACTCCTCAGTTCATCAGCTGTCCAGGTGGCTGATCTCTGACAATTCCGTAGGTGAAGAAACCAGATGTGGAGGTCCTGGGCTGGCGTGGTTACACGTGGTCTGAGAAATTAACATTAAATTCTCTGGCAACAGCTCTGGTGGACATTCCTGCAGTCAGCATGCCAATTGCCATTCCTATAAAACTTGAGTCATCTGTGGCATTGTGTTGTGTGACAAAACTGTACAGTTTAGAGTGGCCTTTTATTGTTCCCAGCACAAGGTGCACCTGTGTAATGATCATGCCATTTAATCAGCTTCTTGATATGTCACACCTGTCATGTGGATGAATTATCTTGGCAAAGGAGAAATGCTCACTAAAAGGGATGTAAACTAATTTGTGCCTAAAATTGGAGAGAAATAAGCTTTTTGTGCCTATGACAAATGTCTGGGTTCTTTTATTTCAGCTCGTGAAACATGGAACCAACACTTTACATGCTGCATTCATATTTTTGTTCAGTAGAATTCATTTTTATGGCACGGCAAGGACGCTAGTGAGGTTTCTCACGACACAATGTGGAGATTAAGACAAGCACTAAGACTCCAGTGACTAATGTCACCAAACTAATTGGTAAATCAAATAAATAATTACTACACTTTTGTATCATATTGCTATGATTTTATTGGTATTGTGCCCCCGGCTCTCAAAATATGCCATTATAAATGATAAGGTAACGTCTTTAAAATGGTTCTTCTTGTCTACATCTCTGGAAGGGCACATTTCATCCCTCCGAAGCATCCCTACCAGGGTAATGAAAACAAGTCATGTTGGACTAGGAACATGCTATCTTGAGAAAGCTTATCTTGAATAAAATATAGGCCTAGTTTGGCTCTGGCCAGATAAAAAACATGAAAATAGCACAGTGTCATTGATGTTATGTGTGGGAATGATGGACACAGACGCACACACACACACACACACACACACACACACACACACAACTGTGTCCCTGATCAAACACCCCCCCCTCTAACAATTTCCAATTTAATTGAATTTAGGCAGGTTAAGTCAAGTTAAACTGATGTCAGGCTTCGGCGGCAGGGAACATTTGATTTGGAAATCCTTTATCTTGCTTATGGTACTATTAAAAGGAGATGGGTGAGGGTGCGGAGAGGAGATAATCCCAAGGAAATGGATTCAGAGGAAATATTTCATAGTGTCGGACTGAGAGGGGAGGCACTGCTTCAGTGGCAGGGTTCATCGGCCAGCACACTCTCTGGCGATCCGGGAGGAAGAGAAGAGTGGAGGGAAAGAGAAAGAAGGGAAGAAAGCAGGAAGAGACTGTCTGGAGTAAGTGTTATCTTAGTCCTCCTCCTTCAAAGGATGCCTGTGTGGCGTGGCGTGCCAGATGGTCTGTGAAGCAATACAAAGACGCTAAAGAAGAGCGCACACGTCAGTCCCACCTGAGTGCTAGCATTAATAATGAAAAAATACGAAGTTAGATGTTTATTCATGAGAGACATCTTCCTCTGTAGAAAATTAGACTGGAGACTATCACCTGAAAGGAAGTCCGCATAGCTTTTTTGAACTTGGGTCTCACTTCATGGACTGTTGATATTAGGGAAACTTTAAGTCACACTATGACACAATTTTATGTGTGGTTAGTAATCGACAGTCCAAAGGGGTTTGGAGTCAGGGACGAAGCTTAGAGTCTATTGGAGAGCTGCTGAGGGTCAGGGGGCTACTGTGAGGTGCTGCTGTCTCCAGGCCTCCTCTGATCCTCTCCAGACTGTCTGTCTGTCTGGTACACCTGCAGACTGGGGTTGCAAAGCTACTGGTCATTTACCAAAGTTACCAGAACCTTCAGTAATTTGGGTAATTAACAGAAATCTATGGCAATCTATCGTAATGTTGGGCATTTAGCTTTGAATAATATATATTTTTAATATAGCAGGGGTCTCCAGCCTTTTCTAGCAAGCTACACATTTTTTTCAAGCTTTCAAATAGGCACATTCTTCTCTTTTCCTTTCCCCTGCAACTCTTCCCTGGGTCCTTGGTGTACAAGAGAAGTGCACCGTTTTCTGTCAATATATCTGGTTAATAAATAAGGGGGGCCCTATAAAGCCGGTGATTTTCTCCCCAAATTATGTTTTATATTTTCCCAAATGATGTTTTCTCAGTTTTATTTTTCCTGATTTTAGATTGTTTTGGTTTTTCACACTCAAAATTAAAACATTTAATAGAGAAACAATGAAATTGGATGTTCCGAGTCCATGTCAATGCTTAAATCGTGAGCGTGGCCAATGGAGTGGTCTCTGACCAAAATTTGAGGCCCTCCTCTGGGCCACAGAGACACCTTTTAGGTGTTTTAATGTAACTGGCCCAGTGTTGCCAGATTTCTATGAAATATTACCTAGAATTTCTTACAATATGAGTGAAATAGTTTTCCTTCCAAAAATGGGTAATTAAGTATGTTAACTCTACTGGATCAGTGTCCCGAAATTGGGACAGTTGCTGCTCAATATGCGATATTTGACTAGAATGGCGTAGTAAACAAAAGCCAACTTTCCGAGACATTGACATGTCAAATCAAAGTTTATTTGTCACGTGCGCCGAATACAACAGGCATAGATAGACCTTACAGTGAAATGCTTACTTACAGGCTCTAACCAATAGCGCAAAAAAAGGTATTAGGTGAACAATAAGTAGGTAAAGAAATAAAACAGTCAAGTGCCTGTGTCTTATATGGTCAGAAAGCTTAAATGATTGTTAATCTAACAGCAGTGTCCAATTTACAGTTGCAGAAATTGACCGAGAGAGTGACATGAGTCCTGCACGCAAGAAAGATTGGAAGGAGAAGGTACTTTTAGATCAGTAAGTAAAATATATTTTGCTTATTGTGCTAATCCAGTTGTTTAAATGGTTACATATTCATTTAAGATATTGTCTTTGATTTCTGTATATAGCACCAGTCAAAAGTTGGCACACCTACTCATTCCAGGGATTTTCTTTTTTTGTAATACTTTCTACATTGTAGAATAGTGACGACATCAAAACTATGAAATAACACATGGAATCATGTAGTAACAAATCCAAAAATAATGAATATTTGAGATTCTTTAAAGTAGCCACCCTTTGTCTTGATGACAGCTTTGCACACTTTTGGCATTCTCTCAACTAGCTTCACTTGCTTTTCCAACAGTCCAAAAATCTACCAGCCACTCATATTTTTATGTCAGGCAAAACAATACATTTTCACCAAAAATACAAATAAAAATAACCTGACAAAAATGGACGGGGATGCTTTGTAATGTTTCTAAAACAATACATGTATTACTAGTAAGAAGTAATGTAGTATATTGCTTCATTTCATTAAATTTTTTGTGACCCGAGTCTTTCAACCAAAATTATCACAGACAAAAATGTTCCCCTGCCCCTTTAAGGACGGGAGGTTACCATAATAACGTGACTGAGTCATGCTTGTGCCTGTGAGATTGTGAAAGAGTCTTCCCTAGCAATTGAAACTAAAACATTGAAAAACTACCTCTCTTGTGAACAAAACAATGCAAACACAAAGAAACAAGGACAAAGTCTCACTTCAGTAGACTTTGGTTTCAAGGAAATTGGACCAACTTTTATGCCTGTGTGCGCAGCACTTCTAAAAAAATGTATCTTTCACTCAGCACTTCATGTGCGCACAGCCCCCAGCCAGGCAGTGTTGCTTTGCAAGGTAGGATAGGTTATAAGATTCATAGTTCTTTTGACCTTGTGCAATTAATTGACCAGATATGAAACAAAACGGCAGAAATAGTTTGAAAACAGCTACTGCAGCATTTATTTGACATTTTTATTCACAAATGCGAGTGAAATGCTCACACTGTGGAGCCTTGACCGCCCACCGGTGAAATAGACATCTTACCCGCCAATGCTAAAATATACCCCTTTGTGGCGGGTGTTAATTTTAGGCCCTGGTCTGAGCTTACCCCAACAACAGAATGGTGTGGGTGTATACCGGGCATTAAACACATTCATGGAAGTCGACCACTGATTGGTCAGCTCATCATCTTGAGGAGTATTACATCATACTCTATGAGGAAATAGCAAGCATTTTTAAAGTTTGAGGTGGCTTTTGTTTCTCCAATTTAAGCTTTTGACACAAATACAAGTGTTGGACAAATCAACATCATTATTTGGGTAAGAGTTACCAGAATATTAACTTTTAAGTGCGATTTTCACTGGACACGTACTGTACTTTAAAGCGAATGTTCTGCTCTTCTAAACATTTTGCAATGGGACAGAGAGAACATTTTAGTTTTAAAGCTAGTTTCTTGCAATTCTAGACATTTAGCCATGACTTATGTCATGTTCTTATGCTATCTGAGTGACTCAAACATTATAACTAAATCCATGTGGGCCACATGACATGGTATTTCTTTTACATTTTGTCTTGTGTTTATTCTGGTGGTTGTTAGTTCTCAAAGAATACCTTATTTAAAAATATATAACTCCATTATATTTTATATCTGGTTTCAGTGGTTTGAAGTTTACAATGTTTTATCATCCCAAAAATGATTTATAAAAAAATTAAACAAACAAAAGATGACACCATATTTTGGAGAGCGGCAGACACGATTTAGCAGTGGCGCCCGCTGGTGGAAACACTGAAGTGTGTAAAAAACAAAAAACAAATAAAGGATATTTAATGCCGAAATCCTCATATTGCACACCCGTGGTATTCACTAAGTTGATGATTTATATTTAGGATAACGTTTTACAGCTTTGTCATTTTATTATTTCATATATTTTATATGTGAGAAGGCCACACAGAGGCCCAGAGACAATTACAGACACCTGTGACAGTCTAAAGTACGCCAAAAGGGCCACTAGAGGTCTTGTGATAGAACAATTCTGGTTGTTTACTGGTAAACTTAGAATGTTTCAAGTAATATATCCTGCCTTTGCAACCCTACTGCAGACACCAGCTGTAATCGCATCACTGTCAACTCCTCAAGGAGAGTGGAAATGTCCTCCCCTCCACTAGTCTCCCCCATCTCCCCAAACATTAAGCAGGCTCACAGAGTACAGTGTTTCAATTCCACAGCTTCAATGGTGATGGGAACAGTTTTACTAGACGTGTATCTATGTTACATGGCTATAACATGCTTCTCCCTCCAATATCTGTTCGGACACATCAAATATTAGTATGTTCTCGATTGAGCGAGTTAACTGGTTCTTAGAAAGGTATGAGCCTCTTTGCACTGCTCATGGAAAAGGAAGATCAAGATGTCTCAATGCATACATGACCTTCATTATTATCTAGAAGTTATGTTGACCAAGTCACAAAGTGAATATGTAACTGACCTGACGTTTCTGTACTGACAATAAGAATGTACATGTTGTGCAAGTTGACTGTATATGTGGTGATGTAAAACTTCCGTTTGGCAAGGTGTTCGTCTGAGTGAGACCTCTTCCATGGCGATGTAATAAAAGAATTGATTCAAGCATTTGTTGTTTGTTCTCAATAACTTCCTTACCATTCAAACTCAGAACCCTACAATGGTTTTGAAACTGTATCATGTCTCATGAAAGTAATGCATGTTCCATTTGACCTTCGGGAGAAAATCGTTTCGAGGGGAGAATTGAGATAGTGCTTGATTTCACATAAAGGAATCTAGTCATGTATCTAGCAAAACTATTTTACCATTGCCTCTTTGATTAAAGGTTTTTGCAGTGTTTCACAGAAGTAAAAACACCTCTTATGTTTCAAACGGCTAATTAAATGATCTAATCCTTCTGGTGTTGTTTTGTTTGATTATTCTAGCGGTGCGGTTCTTTTCTTTTAATGTAAAACCCAAGATGAAAATGACTTTTTTTCAAAAAACAAATACATTTCGTCCACTGCAGAAGGATGAAAAGAAAGGGATACAAACAAGCAGAGAACAGAAGAGATGAAGCTCAATCAGATTGTTGTTCCAGGGTCACAATCAATTAGCAGCTAATGAGGTGGCAAGCCTGTGTGCCAGGGACTTTCTAACTCTGTGGTCAGTGGAGGACCCTGGTCATCCTGATTCCTCCATCTGGGACCTTAACAGGACTTCATGCACACTAGGATGACTCGGTCATATACCAACAATAAATGGCCTCATTTAATGACCCATGAGAGCCAAGCGTCGACCCAGTCCGTCTCACGGCGACATGCATAGCTATGTTCATCTGGACGTTCACAGAAGGGAAGATAAGAAGAAGATGGTAACGAAGGACAGAGGTAAGGGTCTATGGACCTGAAGAGAGAGAGAGGGAGAAAGGGATGGGGCGTGCTTTGACCATACTCCCATGGGATTCCCCCAGTGCCAAAGATCAGTTCTGGATCAATCTGGCTCAAGGTTGTAACACCGTGGGTCCGAGTAAAATGTAACCAGATATCTCTATGGGGGATCATGTAAAATCTAAGTGATTTGCTTTTCTGGGAAAGCTATACTGCTGATAAACTTGATAAAAGTGTTGTCCCACTTAGGAGACAAGTAGGACAAAATGCCCTTGAACATTTTTACGAGATTTACACACTTGCTAGAGAGCGCTTCTTTGTTTACGCCCATTCGGCATCGTTCACACCCTCTTAAGCCTCAGCCTCACCCATCTCTTTAAGAATTGACACGTAAACGCATGGCCAAACGTCAGCATTGTCGACCCCTCCATTATCTCAGCCAATCATGGATAGCCAGGAAGGACCCCGTCTTTCTCCCTATTCTTGCTCTCCAAATCAGCCCTGGTTCCTACCATCCTTCCTTCATTTGCTAGATGTGAATGGCTTGGAAGTAGTAGCCTTTAAAAGCCTCTGTATCCGACCCACCTCCTCATTAAACCACTAACAGAGTGGCAGCGCTAAAGTGGCAGCTGATCTGCGTAGCCAGGGCATGCTATCTACTCCAGCAGCCTCTATCAGTTAATGACTGTTACTGGAGGTGAAGTTCTCTCTCTTATGTGAGGACTGATGATGTAGAGCGGGTCTATATATAGACGTCATCCTCTTTGGAAAGGGCTGGAGGCCAGTAGGGTTGTTCTCAGGTCAATAGGCTTACAGGTGTAGGAACATCCCTCTACAGACACTCGGTTTTGCCACATGTTTTCTACAAAACAGACTAAGGCCTACATAACCGCTGAGCACAAATGATCTGCTCTGACTGCAACATTATGATTGCTAGTATGGTTCGTGGTTTTCAAGTTAAGTACAAAACGATGTAAACTAGGATGTAAAGTATGAAAACTTAGTGTTACAAATCTTGGGAATGGTCTTCGAAAACATTCAAAGTCACTTGGCTTAACGTTAACTGTTCTCTGAGGAGAGTGGAGGGAAACTTCCTGCAGCTGTCTGAAAGTGGGTTACTGGTTCTAACATATCTGATGTAAGCGGATGAGAGTACGTCCCTCCATTTAAAGTAGGACAAAGTGCAGATGCCAAAATAGCCCAAACATTCCTCCTTTCATTACAGATAAAGTGGCTGTCATCTTTGAATTGGGTTACGCTGTTGCTGTCGACAATTCACGGCTCAAATACATGTATTTAACCGCTCATGGCAGTAGCCTAGTTATGAGTCCTTGTACTTTTGTAAGAGGGGAAGGTGAAGAACCATCTGGGGGGGAAAATAAGCATCAGTCTTCATGCCATTTAGCAGACGCTTTTATCCAAAGCAACTTAGTCATGAGTGTATAGATGGGTTAGCTGACAATGTCATGAAAACAATGTGCATGCTGAAATAGGGCAGAAGACTGAGTTGTTATGATTCTGAACGGCCAGATGGCTACCGCCAATGAAAAGAACCTGCCGTGTGGGGAATCGTAAGTGACTCGTTTCAGCCAGTTTCATCTTGTTCTTGATACCATGTCTTGTTTTGAGGTGTTTTGACTGATTTCATGTCAATACTAACGTAGCTAAAATTTGCTAGCTAGCTAACCAATAACTGTAACGATGTATTGTATTTAAGAGACAAGTGCTCATTGTAACAAAGTCTTCAATATTTGTTGAAAACATGAATACAATCTCAACAATCTAAGCCAACCCTGTTTGTTTTACTCATAGTTGCACACGGTTGCTAATCAACCAACCCCCCTATACATTAAAGGTAGGGGTGGTCCAGGGAATCGAACCCACTATCCTGGCATTGCAAGCGCCATGCTCTACCAATTGAGCCACAGAGGACCACAGACTCATCCACGTACACACAGCAACACACACACAGATGAAACGAGAAGGAAAGTTGTTGATCAATATCAAGTCATCTCTTTCTATATGCAGGGAGAGAGCAGTGAGTTTAGATTCAGAATTCCCCAAAGGGGACCACTTCCCCCTCTTAAGAGCTTTCTTAGAAACAAGCACCAACAAAATATTCAGATGAAAAACACAGGGAAGAGGGCTGGCCAGACATAACCTCCAACAAGAAAATGAGTCACAAACAAAACCTGCCAAGAGGCTTTTGACAGCACACAGTGTTCGTCTTGTTAGTCATCACGTTAATGAGAGAGAAGGAGTGGGAGAGCTCTCTTAACACAGCTCACTATTAAGTGGATGGTGCTCCCAACTGATGTTAATCTGCTTCTTATAGTCTCTAGACAGAAATCATATACATATGCCAGGCTCTACATTAACTTACATACTAAGGGAAGCCTATTTTTTTCCCATATCTAAAGAAATCCAGCATATTCACTCCTATGCCTTACCATCTCCATATCAGAAATGCCATCTGTGGTCAAGGTCTGGTGGGCTCTATAAAAGCTAGGCCAGCTATAGTATGGTTCAGTGGCGCGGTAAATTCATCATTGACACCAATCTGTTGAGGCCCCTGGGGGCCAGTGGTGGGGTTAGGGCCAGGCGGGGGCGGGCGGTGGTCCTCTGGGGCCTCGGCTCTAACTCGAGGAGACTGGTAGCTCCAACCACCATGTGACAATGCGTGCAGAAAGCCCTTTCATTCGCCATAAGCGGGGAGAAATGAATTTGTTACACAGACCCAGTCATCTCCATGACAACCTGAGTTTTAATGAATATCTGACAAACTGGGCTGCAGTCTCACTGGGCGAAAAATGTGAAAAGAATGCAGGTTGCTCTATCCTTGCTATTAAAAAACATTATACAGTGTGTAGCTATGTGAGAAGAGATAACATATTACATATCAAGCTATAGACATTTCTTTCATTTGGTACAGTAATAATGCTGCGAAGCCACCCACATGTTCAGGTTTTGTGATATTTCTTTAAAGCTAAGCTATATGGATTTGACCCTGACAAAAATCCCTCTCTGTTCTTGGTTGTGGCAAGGGTTGTGCAGTGAGAGGGAAGAGTTGAGTGTGAGTGTGTATATAAGGACTCTCGCAGGCCTTGGACTGATGGGGCAGAGCACGCTACACTGGCTGCAGGAGACTGAAGCAGACTGGACAGAGAGGTTGTTTACTCTCATGGCTGAGACAAGCCACTGGCGTTACACGCCCCCCTCCCTCCTCCTCCCTTATTTATTCCCCCCTTCCTTCACCCTTGAGGCCCCCTGCTGCTTTTACCTACCGGGCAGCAAGTTGGTTAGCGTCGGATGAAAAACAATTTCCAAACCCAATAATAATCATCCAACAGGTTTGCCACCTCGAGAGTACCCTCTGTCCTCCCTTTTGTCCTCGTACCCCCCTCTGCCTGTTCTCAGCGATGTGGGCGGCTAGACTCACCCCTCAGCTCAGGGGGGCTATCATAAGGGCAAGGAGAGGGGTGGAGGGTAGGAAGGGAACAAGACTTCCATGGAGGGCTGCTCAGGAAAAAACGGTCACTTTGGATTGGTTAGCCGAGCCAAACCTTGACTTGTCAGACTCAGGGCTGTATTGTTCTGAAGCGGCTTCTTTCTGGACCAGGGAGGGAGCCATGGCAGCTATATACGCTGTAGCCTAGACGCCGGGCAGAAGCCATTCAGAGTAAGGTGCAGACAAAATAACAATCTAGAGGCAGGCTCGGTTTGCAAGAGCATCATAAAATCAGCTGAAGTGTTTCAAGATCCAGACAGTGTGTAGTCAAAACACTGGCTTACCAAAACAGAGCCATGAGCATCGATACTGACACCATTCCTCACTTCTGTGGTTTGGGGGACAGTATAAAGCAAGCAGAGACCCCACTTCCCAAAACAACTGCTTTTATGTGCCAACCACGATGCTATCAACCCACAGCAGAGAATACTTCAAAGCTGTGGAGAGGGAGAAGTATTTGCAATAGTCTGTGTAGTTAACGTAACTGAGGGAAACAGAGGGGAGAGAGTGAAATCATTGAAGGCTTTGGGTCTTTACGCCTGTGAATAGAGTACAAGGACGAGTGATGCAAGGGAGGAGTGAGTGAGCTATTTCAAGCTGCCTAGTGGGTGTACAATGTATGTCTGTACAGGTCCAGGTTCAAGGTATTGACCTCTTCTGATTTGAGTGACGCTCCAGTATTGGGAATAGTGAATGATATATATGAAGCCGTGGGCTGACTGTACAGTGTGTATATAAAACAGACAGAGACCGACAGAATGGTGATGTTTGAGTGCAGGACTCACCTCTTCAGGTTTAGGAGAGCCCAGGGGATGCCTGTGGGTGTTTTGAATGCAGGCAACAGCTTCTCTCCCAGTTGTATGGCCTTCTTCCTGAACACCTACCAAACAAACAAACAGAGAAAAGAGAGATGTATCAGCAACACAATCCAACCCCGTCTTTCTGTCAATCCTGTCTGATGTCGGAGACGTGGTGACAAGGCGCTGATCCATGGACAATGGGTTAGGGTTAGCTCTTCCTGTCACATGGGCATTTTATCTCACATGCAGCGTTGCCCTTCTTCCTGTTGGAAAGGAGAGGCTGTTTCCTGGTTTGTGAGAGAGGGGGAGGGGGAGAGAGGGAGCGAGAGAGATAGAGCGACAGGAAGAGGGAGACAGAGTAAGAGTGTTTAGGACTACATCCTGCAGCAGGCTGATAAAAGCCAATCAGATAAGAGCGGAGCAGGTCTGAGGCCATCCTTCCCATCCTGTACTGTACTTAGCTCCACAACGCTGTGCTGCCTCACACCATCCCTCCACATTTTGTTTTGTTAAGGCCTTTCTAAAATTGATTAAATAATTTCCCCCCTAATCAATCTACACAAAATATCCCATAATGCTAACACCCTTTGCTATGAGACTCAAAATTGAGCTCAGGTGCATCCCGTTTCCTGATCATCTTTGTGATGTTTCTACAACGTGATTGGAGTCAACCTGAGTTAAATTCAATTGATTAGACATGATTTGGAAAGGCACACACGTGTCTATAGAAGATATCACAGGTGACAGGGCATGTCAGCGCAAAAACCAAGCCACGAGGTCGAAGGAATTGTCCATAGAGCTCCGAGAGAGGAATGTGTCAAGGAACAGATCTGGGGAAGGCTACCAAAACAATTCTGCGGCATTGAAGGTCCCCAAGAACACAATGGCCTCCATCATTCTTAAATGGAAGTTTGGAACCACCAAGAACCTTCCTAGAGCTGTCCCACCAGCCAATCTCTGCAATTGGAGAAGGGCCTTGGTCAGGAAGGTGACCAAGAACCTGATGGTCACTCTAGAGTGACAGAGCTCCTCTGTGGAGATGGGAGAACCTTCCAGAAGGACAACCATCTCTGCAGCACTTTATGGTAGAGTGGCCAGACCGAAGCCACTCCTCAGTAAAAGGAGAATGACAGCCCGCTTGGATTTGCCAAAAGGCACCTAAAGGTCTCTCAAACCATGAGAAAAAAGATTCTCTGGTCTGATTAAACCAAGATTGAACTCTTTGGCCTGAATGCCAACTGTCATGTGGGGCGGTTAGAGCGTTGGACTAGTAACCGGAAGGTTGCAAGTTCAAATCTCCGAGCTGACAAGGTACAATTCTGTCGTTCTGCCCCTGAACAGGCAGTTAACCCACTGTTCCTAGGCCGTCATTGAAAATAATTGTTCTAAACTGACTTGCCTAGTTAAATAAAGGTTAAATAAAATAAATGTCTGGAGGAAACCTGGCACCATCCCTATGGTGAAGCATGTTGGTGGCAGCATCACGCTGAGGGGATGTTTTTCAAGGACTGGGAGACTAGTCAGGATCGAGTGAAAGTTGAACGGAGCAAAGTAGAGAGATCCTTGATGAAACCTGCTTCAGAGCACTCAGGACCGCAGACTGGAGCAAAGGTCCACCTTCCAACAAGACAACAACCACAAGCACACAGCCAAGAGACCGCAGGAGTGGCTTCGGACAAGTCTCTGAATGTCCTTGAGTGGCCCAGCCAGAGCAAGGACTTGAACCCGATTGAACATCTCTGGAGAGACTTGAATATAGCGGTGCAGCGACGCTCCCCATCCAACATGACAGAGCTTGAGAGGATTTGCAGAGAATGGGAGAAACTCCCCAAATACAGGTGTGCCAAGCTTGTAGCATCATACTCAAGAAGACTCGAGGCTGTAATCGCAGCCAAAGGTGCTTCAACAAAGTACTGAGTAAAGGGTCTGAACGCTTATGTAAATGTTATAGTTATTTTTAACAAATGTGCAAAAATGTCATTATAGGGCATTTGATTTGTCATTATAGGGTCATTATAGGGTACTGTGTGTAGACTGAGGGGGGAAAAAACGATTCAATACATTTTAGAATAAGGCTGTAACGTAAACAAAATGTGGAAAAAGTCAAGGGGTCTGAATACTTTCCGAATGCACTGTACATCTATCAACCCGTTCAGATCACATCAGGGGCAGGGAAATGTCACCAGCACTTTACATGAAATTATATACAATGACACCAATATACAATGACAGGTAGGATATGAAAGGCACATACACATCTTATCGTCCGAGTCCTGAGAGGATTCTGTACCGTAGGAAATAGGAATACTAAATGTCGAATAAATACATTCCCTATGAAGTCCCCAGAGTTTCTGTGAATGCACTCACTGTGTGGATTGAAGATGCCCCAGTCAATAATTAGAATTTCATGCACACTTCGGCTCTGAGATAAAGTGCTTTGGGTGCAGCTAAATCCAGCATATAAGAACGCTAAATTTAGTAGCAAGAGCTACTGTAACAAACAGAGATAACAAAGCTGTAGACATGATCATATCTGTGAATTCTATCAATGCACCATCAGCACATGTTCATATACCACACTGAACAAAAAATATAAAAGCAACATGAAACAATTTCAAAGAGCTTACTGAGTTACAGTTCATAGAAGGAAATCAGTCAATTAAAATACATAAATTAGGCCCTAATCTATAGATTTCACATGACCAGGCAGGGCCGCAGCCATGGGTGGACCTGAGATGGCATAGGCCCACCCACTTGGGAGCCAGGTCCACCCACTAGGGAGCCAGGCACAGCCAGTCATTATTAAAGACAGAAATACTCTTCAGCACCCCTCCCCCTCCTCAGACGATCTCGCAGGTGAAGATGCCAGATGTGGAGGCCCTGGGCTGGCATAGTTACACGTGGTCTGCGGTTTTGAGGCCGGTTGGACGCACTGCCAAATTCTCTAAAATGACTTGAGGCGGCTTATGGTAGAGAAATGAACATTCAATTCTCTGGCAACAGCTCTGGTGGACATTCCTGCAGCCAGCATGCCAACTGCACACTTCCTCAAAACTTGACATTGTGACATTTTGTTATGTGACAAAACTGCACATTTTAGAGTGGCCTTTCATTGTCCCCAGCACAAGGTGCACCTGTGTAATGATCATGCTGTTTAATCAGCTTCTTGATAGGTCACACCTGTCAGGTGGATGGATTATCTTGGCAAAGGAGAAATGCTCACTAACAGGTACGTAAACAAATTTGTGCACAATATTTAAAATAACAACTTTTTTGCAAGCAGCATCAATAAAGAAATAACCAAGACTATGTTTTATTGGTATATGGATGGAATGCTCACTCTCATTCCATACCCACATCAACCACCTTCAGTACCGCAACAAAGCATCCTTCACCCACTCTGCCAAGTACACCCTTGTAAAAATGACCATTCGGAACTATGGCGATGTAATTTACAGTCTTGCCCCGAAAAAAGCAAGATGTCATTTACCACACTGCCATCCACTTTGTTACCACTTCAACACTCATCACGGTGACCACTGGCCCTTGTTACATACACGACGCCAGACTCACTGGAACCAATTTATTAAGTCCATCATCTACCTCGGCTCACTCCTCAAACTCCACTACCAATAGCAACCTGCGCTCTGGTAGATGTACAGTGGGGCAAAAAAGTAGTTAGTCAGCCACCAATTGTGCAAGTTCTCCCACTTAAAAAGACGAGAGGCCTGTCATTTTCATCATAGGTACACTTCAACTATGACAGACAAAATTAGAAAAAAAATCCAGATAATCACATTGTAGGATTTTCTAGGATTTTTTTTGCAAATTATGGTGGAAAATAAGTATTTGGTCACCTACAAACAAGCAAGATTTCTGGCACTGTGAATATTTCTTAGTGTTGTATATTTGGTGAATTTGTACCTTTCCTCTGTATAGTGTATGTTTATTTTTTTTTATGGTATTGTGTTGTCCTGTTCACTGTTATGTTATGCCTCTAGGCCAGGTGATTATTGTAAATGACAATTGGTTCTCGATTGACTTATCGGGTTAAATAAATGACCATTAAAAATGAATAAAAAAATTGTCACATGCAACGGATAGGTGAGGTTTGTGGAAGCACAGCCAATCCAGGGACCTGTGCCACACGGCTTCCTGCTAATCCAATTGATGTGAAAAGATATTCTCTCCTCTATGAAGTAGTAAAATGGCTCATTTCAGATAATGAAGGAGAAAGGGTAGCAGCTTTAGAGAATGCCCCACTGGGTACCAGCCACTCCATAATGGAGAATGTCTCACCATGAGCTGCCTGCTCTGAGGGGACACCAATGAAAAGGGTAAAAACGCAACTTGTCAAATATTGGTGTCGTAGAGCAATAGAGCCGATGTCTTGAAAGTAATTGAATTGGGTATTTTCAAAAAGTGGAGGTTGATGGATATGTAAAGAGTAAGAGCTTAAAGACAGGTGCTGGCGAACTTTCAAAAGAGGCATTTGGTAGCCGTGTCAATACGGGGCGGTGCTTCATGACATCAAGTGGCGAGGTTGCTTTCAGCTCATTGTGTTACCGGATGCCCGCTGAGACTTGTGCCGTACTCAAACAACACGGCTAGGTCTGTGTGCGTCAGCCACCAAATAATTACTTTGTCTCCCGCCGTGTCCTTGGAGTCTCTGGACAAGGTCACCTGTTAACCTGTTCTACTAAATCCACAGCGCTGTTCCTTCTGCCCACTCCTGCCCCCTCTGCGATGAGACGTGGGCTGTCTACCTCGCTCATTCACCACTGAGTTAGTCTGTCGCCTCCAGGATCCGTGTTATTACATTGGACATTTATAGCTCGTTTCTGAGCAGATTCTGAAAGTAATCTGGAGCCCCCGCAACGTATGTAGGGGACACCCACAAATCATTCCATCCCACCATGTTTTGCATATATACTGTACACAGGTCAGAAATGGAGATATCCTGCGTAGCTACGTCTCATCCAATTGGTGTGATTAATGCCTTTAATAATGCCAGGACGCTGGAGAATAAACTAACTACAGCACCACCTAGAGTCATCAAGCAAACTGTCAACAAGGTTTACAAAGCAATCAAATGATCTGCACCACCAAACAACCTGGCCAGGCGAGATGGACGGCAGATAACATTAGCAAATATTGATGATGATAATCATATTCCAAACACACTCCAGTGAGTTTGGATAATGATTTATCACTGATGTGAGAGGCTCTGCTATGAAGTAGAACTCAGACATGTGTTATACAGATGATAAACAGCAACGGCGGTTTTTGCGGGTTTCCTGACACTGAACGTGGATAACGCCAGACTCATTTGGACAGTTCAGGTCAGAGGAGACAAGGAAGGAAGAAGTGGTTGTAGTTCTGAAAACAGGGAGATGTCTGGTTTCACTACTTTCAACTTGCACACAACCTCTTTCTGCAATAGGAGCCATTATATTCGTCCTCTACCAAGACATTTAGAGCTAGGGAATAAGGACATAGCCACCGAGCACACAGAGAGAGAGACATAATGGGCGAGGGTAAGTGTGTGTGTGATGCTGTGTGTGTGTGTGTACACAACAGGGCTATGTGCCTGTCACTGGGATCCAGGCTAACGGGTCCTGTGCTTTGGGGCTGTGGGGAGGAAGGCTGGACATGCCACTAAATAAGATGAATTACTGTGCCTGACCAGGGGTGACTGGGCCGCCTCGCGGGACACAGCCCAAATTACTCCACGTGTCTGTGACAGGGATCTGGTGCCTCCGATAGATCGGCCCAGAGCCCCAACCCCAGCTATACCTGGATAAAGTGTCAGGGAGGGACTGGGGGGGCTCTGGGATGTGATGTCCAATACCTTGCCATGACTCTCCAGGGAGCACACATCACAGGTCAACAACAGGACTGAACACGGCACCATGGAAATTCACTTCAACGTGGCTACTGAACCATAGGTTAGATCTGAGAACTGACTGTATCTGCTTCTACTGTAGCCGTTGTGGATTAATATCACATAATACAATATTAAATACAGATAGATACTCAGGGGGCTGTGGTGATATGACAGATTTTTTCATCTGAGATCTCCATTGGCATGAGCACAGTCCTGCAGATGTCTGCACAGGCTTCTGTTGAGGATAACAGTGACTAGACAATAGCATTGTATCCAGACTGGATCTCTCATCAGCTCATCAGACAGAGTGGTCTGACCCTCTTAAGATGCCACCCTGCACTCAGCAGGCTAAAGCCTGAAAGGGGCCTGAGATATTAATTGCTGGGAAAGAGCAGCTTTTGTCCGATCTAATTGTGGTGAGCTGCACAAAACACCAGGCAGGACAGGGGAGGTCAAATTGCATTAGGGAATGAAACCCAGCACACCGTTTACCAGAGTGCACTCTCCCAGTTTACTTCCACCTGAGTGAGGGACTCATAGCAGCGCTGTCCTCCCTAAAGACCGAGGAGAACAACACCATTCAAACAGGCCTCTGGACGGAACTGGGACTTTCCGACTAATTGAGAAATCATTGCCTGCTGAAAGTTCAACGCTAAACTGTGACTTCAGAAAGGAGTCCCCTGGGGCTTTTTTCTGTGCCTAAGCACTTAAAAGATTGATTAGGCCATCGATTGGGCAGTGCCAGTGAGAGAACTCACCTGGCGTCCCTGGCATTTTCAACCTGATGATTGAAAAGTAACAAACTGAAGTCTTTGAGATCAGGGGTTGTGCCCCTTCCTTTAATGTGCTGCTGAGGCGCAGCTTTTTATATTAGCAAAGAGAGCCTGAAGATCTCTCACCTCACATCTAAAATGACGACTCAGACCTTTCTCCATTCCTTAATGAACTATTAAGCAGTGAAAGAGAGAACCCCACTCCCCCATTACACCCCAATAAGTATTTTTTAGAGGAATGGCGTGCCTGTACTTTACAATTACTAGGTGTCGTTTGTAGTTTGTGCCTCTCTGCTATGCTGACATTAACGGAGCTAGCCACAATAGATCACGTCCTGGGTGCAGGGGGAGACATTGTGAAAGGGCACTTCAAGGCAATTACCACAGTCATTTGGAGGGATTTATCTTAAGTCAGCACTGTGGGCCGCAGCACTTATTACAGCTAAGAATCCACAGCAGTGAGGGAGAGAGGGAAAGAGGGAGAGGGCTAGTGAGATAAGTGGATTTTGTGGGAGGTAAGGAGGGATAAAATGCCATAGGGAAAGAGAGAGAAAGTATGCGAGAAAAGTAGAGAGAGATTCTGAGGGGCAGCAGTAAACCCAAATGAAGAGACCTAGATCTTGTGTCTGTCTGTCTACTCAAACACCAGGAGTCTTAAAGGTCAGACCAGGTGCAGGAAAACTGACTTCTTTGCCACAAGTGAGTTCCATTGACAGCTCTGACATATAGGCAGTGGAATGGACTATCTGAGACTAGAGCTGATAGCCTTGGCCTCCTTAGCTGAGAAGCAAACATTTCCCCCATCTACCGTAAAGACCATCTAGCGTAAAGACCAAAAGGGCACTTCAATCTCTGACTCAGCCTATTAACTGACCAGGGCCCAGGTGTGTGGCTTAAGATCACTGCAATCCAACAAGGTTTTCAGATTATGGTCTATAAGCACTCTTAAGGCAGTATGAGAGTCAGAGTGAGAGAGACCTAAATGCCAGAACTAGACAAGAGAGAGACAGACCGACGAGCGAGACAGAGTGACAGAGAGAGACAGAGCACCATCCTGCGACCTAAGCGGTATGTATCAGGTGCTCAACACGGCTCACACCTACTGTAATGGTCCGAGCCTAAACCACACGAAAACAACACTAGACACCATGGAACACAAAGCTTTTACTATCTCATCCTGGAATATACAAAGTCTGAGGTTATCTGCCTTTGGCCTAAAGAGCTGGAACCCAGTCTTCATTTGCATTTGTTTAAGCTGTTTTCTAGTGACATTTATTTGAATACATCCATAAAAGTTAGCTAATGATGTTCGATTTCACCTGGCATAGAAAATGTGCTCTCTACTCAGGACACTGTTGTTCAGAGGAGCTAGCCAACAACACATTTAAAAAAATAACTTCAAACGGATGCTGGAAAGACTAGCTGCATTTGTTTGACCTGTTTTCTATTGACATCTCTGTGTACACATCCATAAAAATGATGCCGATTCATGATTTCGACTGGCTGAGAAAATCTGCCTGCCTGTCTGTCTTGTCCCGACCCCTACACTTTGATTACTATGGGACAGCTGGAGATCGAATTTCAATATTGAAACAATGGTGCAAATGTCAGAGAGACAGACAGTGAGGTTTATACAAATCTCTGCTATTGCAAACCTATTGCTAGTCTAAAAGAAATGTGAGATAATGTCTAGATGCTTTTTAGTGGAGATCAAGTTTATAAATTGTCTGGCTAGGCTGTTGAGACTGAATTATGCAGTCAGATGGAACAGAGTAAATAGGCATGTCAACATAATAGCTTTAGCTGGTGGTAACTTGTGAAATAGACACAGTCTGGAATGTGGTTTTAACCAAATCAGCATCCAGGATTAGACCCACAAATTAAATAAAAAGACTACTTAATTCCCTTCATCTCAACATTGGTGTGTCATCAACAATCATGCCTGTCAGGTCAGTACACCCCCCCAGATATTCTTACTACGGATCTACACTGATCTCAAAAACGACCTCTCCAGAACCCACATGGACAGAAATCCGTCGCATTAACGGGCAACTTTAACCCCTGTGAATTGATTGATATATTTCTAAAACTGGCTAGAAAATCTAATCTAAAAAAGGTGGAAAAAGGGAACATCAAAAAAGATAACTTCAAAAGGAAAAATGGAATTAATGTTTCATTGCAAGACAACTAAGAGTTTCATCAAACCAAAAACACATCTCATATAGCAACAGGCCCTAAGCCAATATAAGAAGTTATTTCAAAGGAATAAATCCTTCTATATGACTAATGAGCTTGGCAAAAATCTATATTTTTTATTACACCTTTATTTAACCAGGTAGGCCAATTGAGAACAGGTTCCCATTTACAACTGCAACATGGCCAAGATAAAGCAAAGCAGTGCGACACAGAGTTACACATGGAATAAACAAACATACAGTCAATAACACAATAGAAAAAGTCTATATACAGTGTGTGCAAATGGCATAAGGTGGTAAGGCAATAAATAGGCCATAGTAGTGAAGTAATTACAATTTAGCAAATTAACACTGGAGTGATAGATGTGCAGATGATGTGCAAGTAGAAGTACTGGTGTGCAAAACAATATGGGGATGAGGTAGGTAGATTGGATGGGCTATTTACAGATGGGCTGTGTACAGCTGCAGCGATTGGTAAGCTGCTCAAATAGGTGATCCTTAAAGTTAGTGAGGGAGATAAGTCTCCAACTTCAGCGATTTTTGCAATTCATTCCAGTCATTGGCAGCAGAGAACTGGAAGGATAGGCAGCAAAAGGAGGTGTTGGCTTTGGGGATGACCAGTGAGATATACCTGCTGGAGCGCATGCTACAGGTGCTTGATGTTATGGTGACCAGTGAGCTGAGATAAAGGTAGAGCTTTACCTAGCAAAGACTTATAGATGACCTGGAACCAGTGGTTCTGGCGACGAATATGTAGCGAGGGCCAGCACACAAGAGCATACAGGGCGCAGTGGTGGGTGGCATATGGGGCTTTGGTGACCAAAAGGACAGCACTGTAATAGACTGCATCCAATTTGCTGAGTAGAGTATTGGAGGCTATTTTGTAAATGACATTGCCGAAGTTGAGGATCGGTAGGATAGTCAGTTTTACAAGGGTATGTTTGGCAACGTGAGTGAAGGAGGCTTTGTTGCGAAATAGGAAGCTGAGTCTAGATTTAATTTTGGATTGGAGATGTTTAATATGACTCTGGAAGGAGATTTTACAGTCTAGCCAGACACCTAGGTATTTGTAGTTGTCCACATATCAGAACCATCCAGAGTAGTGATGCTAGTCGGGCGGGAGGGTGTGGGCAGTGATCGATTGAAAAGCATGCATTTAGTTTTACTTGCGTTTAAGAGCAGTTGGAGGCCACGGAAGGAGTGTTGTATGGCATTGAAGCTCGTTTGGAGGTTTGTTAAAACAGTGTCCAAAGAAGGGACAGATGTATACAGAATGGTGTCGTCTGCGTAGAGGTGGATCAGGGAATCACCCGCAGCAAGAGCGACATCGTTGATATTTACAAAGAAAAGAGTCGGCCCGGGAATTGAACCCTGTGCACCCCCATAGAGACTGCCAGAGGTCTGGACAACAGGCCCTCCGATTTGACACACTGAACTCTATCTGAGAAGTAGTTGGTGAACCAGGCAAGGCAGTCATTTGAGAAACCAAGGCTGTTGAATCTGCCGATAAGAATACGGTGATTGACAGAGTCGAAAGTCTTGGCCAGGTCGATGACGACGGCTGCCCAGTACTGTCTTTTATCGATGGCGGTTATGATATCGTTTAGTACCTTGAGCGTGGCTGAGGTGCACCCGTGACCAGCTTGGAAACTGGATTGCACAGCGGAGAAGGTACGGTAATATTCAAAATGGTCAGTGACCTGTTTGTTAACTTGGCTTTTGAAGACTTTAGAAAGGCAGGGCAGGATGGATATAGGTCTATAACAGTTTGGGTCTAGAGTGTCACCCCGTTTGAAGAAGGGGATGACCGTGGCAGCTTTTCAACTTTTAGGGATCTCGGGCGATACGAAAGAGGTTGAACAGACTGGTAATAGGAGTTGCAACAATGGCGGCGGATCATTTTAGAAAGAGAGGGTCCAGATTGTCTAGCCCAGCTTATTTGTACGGGTCCAGGTTTTGCAGCTCTTTCAGAACATCTGCTATCTGGATTTGGGTGAAGGATAAGCTGGGGAGGCTTGGGCAAGTAGCAGCGGGGGGTGCGGAGCTGTTGGCCGGGGTTGGGGTAGCCAGGAGGAAAGCATGGCCAGCTGTAGAGTAATGCTTATTGAAATTCATCAGTGGTGACAGTGTTTCCTAGCCTCAGTGCAGTGGACAGCTGGGAGGAGGTGCTCTTATTCTCCATGGACTTTACAGTGTCCCAAAACTTTTTGGAGTTAGATCTACAGGATGCAAATTTCTGTTTGAAAAAGCTAGCTTTTGCTTTCCTAACTGACTGCGTGTATCGGATCCTGACTTCCCTGAAAAGTTGCATATCGCGGGGACTATTCGATGCTAGCCCAGTCCGCCACAGGATGCTTTTGTGCTGGTCGAGGGCAGTCAGGTATGGAGTGAACCAAGGGCTTTTTCTGTTATTAGTTCCACATTTTTTGAAAGGGGCATGCTTATTTAAGATGGTGAGGAAATTACTTTTAAAGAACGACCAGGAATCCTCGACTGACAGGATGAGGTCAATATTCGGGCCAGGTCGATTAGAAAGGCCTTGCAGAAGGGTTTTAGGGAGCGTTTGACAGTGATGAGGGGTGGTCGTTTGACCACAGACCCATTGCGGATGCAGGCAATGAGGCAGTGATCGCTGAGACAGCAGAGGTGTATTTAGATGGCAAGTTGGTCAGGATGATATCTATGAGGGTGCCCAGGTTTACAGATTTAGGGTTGTACCAGGTGGGTTCCTTGATAATTTGTGTGAGATTGAGGGCATCTAGCTTAGATTGTAGGACTGCTGGGGTGTTAAGCATATCCCAGTTTAGGTCACCTAACAGAACGAACTCTGAAGACAGAGTTCAATTCACATATGGTGTCCAGGGCACAGTTGGGAGCTGAGGAGGGTCTATAACAGGCGGCAATAGTGAGGGACTTATTTCAAAGGTGAGATACATTTTTAAAATTAGAAGCTCGAACTGTTTGGGCATAGACCTGGAAAATATGACAGAACTTTGCAGGCTCTCTCTGCAGTATATTGCAACTCCTCCCCCTTTGGCACTTCTATCTTGATGGAAAATGTAGTTGGGGATGGAAATCTCAGAATGTTTGGTGGCCTTCCTAAACCAGGATTCAGACACGGCAAGGACATCAGGGTTGGCGGAGTGTGCTAAAGCAGTGAGTAAAACAAACTTAGGGAGGAGGCTTCTGATGTTAACATTCATGAAACCAAGATTTTTACGGTTACAGAAGTCAACAAACGAGAGCACCTGGGGACACGCAGGACCTATACATCACCCGAGGAACAAAGGAGGAGCAGGATGAGGGTACGGCTAAAGGCTATCAAAACAAGTTGTTGTCTAGTGCGTTGGGGACAGATAATAAAAGGAGCAGATTTCTGAGCGTGGTAGGATAGACTCAGGGCATAATGTACAGACAAGGGTATGGTAGGGTGCAGGTACAGTGGAGGTAAACCTAGGCATTGAGTGACGATAAGAGGTTGCATCTCTGGACGCACTAGGTGCTGGGTGAGGTCACCACATGTGTGGGAGGTGGAACAAAAGAGCTATCTGAGGCATGTTGAGTGGAACTAGGGGCACCGCATTGAACTAAAACAACAACTATCCTGAACAACAGTATACAAGGCATATTGACATTAGAGAGAGACAAAGCAAGGCATAAAGCAATCACAGGTATTGATTGGGAGAGCTAGCTAAGACAACAACAGGTAAAATGGTGATGAAGGGGCAGAGAGGGTCAGTTAACTACACACAGGGCCTGAGTTCAAGGCTAGGGCCGACAGATAAACAAAATAAACAAAATGGAGAACTGTGATTAATTAACAGTCCAGCAGGCATCAGCTATGTAATCAAGTGATCATAGGGTCCAGTGAACAGCAATAGATGAAACAGGGAAGCCGCTAGGTAGTCGTTACTACGCTAGCAAGCGGGAGGCCAGTTGGCAAAAGAGGTATTGTAGCTGGAGTAATTTAGTTTGCTAGCCGGGAGATCTGCCTGGCTCGCGGCTAACTGGTGCTAGCTTCGGGACAAGGGCGTTAGCCACTAGGTGGCAGCTAGCTAGCAGCGATGATCCGATGCAAAAAGTCCTGAGCTTACGGCAAGAATCCGGTGGGGTAGTGGATTCTAGTCGTGTTAGTGAAGAGTCCGGGAGGCATCATCTGTGTAGCCGAGTGATCATAGGGTCCACTGAGCAGGCCGGGAGATGGGCCTGGTTCAAGGCTAGCTTCGGGGCTGGGCCACTCGGTGGCAGCTGCGATGATCTGGAGTAACGGTCCAGGGCTTACAGCAGAAATCCGGTGTTGTCGTGGAGAAAAAAACAGTCCGATTTGCTCAGGGTTGATAATGCGTTGAGTAGACTGGCAAGTATTATCCAGGCTAAAAGAGGCTGGTATCTGTGCTAAAGGTAAAGGCCGCTAGCAGTGGCTAACAATGACTATATAGCTAGTAGCTAATTAGCTGGTTAGCTTCTGATGGCTAGCTTCTGACGTAGGTTCTGGCTATAAGGTCTAAAAATAGCAGATCCGTATCACATTGGGTGAGATGGGTTGCCGGAAGGTATATTTAATTTAAAAAATGGAAAAAGAGAAAAAAATATATTGAAATATATACAAAAAAGACCATTTACACAGGAGAACAACAAACAATGTCTACACTGCTACGCCATTCTGGAACTCAAGATAGAGGAGGCAATCAATACAAATTCATTTTGGGAATTATGGAAACTAGATAGCACTTAAAAATAAAAACCTCCCAACCAAAGTTGGTATAACCTGTAAACAACACCTTGGAAACCTGTTTATATATATATATATATTTTTTTTTTTACTGACTACACCCAAACATCAATAATAGAAAAATTAAAATAATTAGAATTAACAGTAAAATACAAACAAAATCAACTGGACAATCCTATTGCTTTGTCTGAATAAAATGATACAATAAAAGGCCCTCAAGAGTGGTAAAGCCTGTGGGCCAGACAGCATATGAACAGAGCAGGCCTACGCTGAGAGAGCCTATTCTGTTTAATCTAGTGTTGGGGCACAAAAAAAGAAGACGACAATTCCTTAGTCAGAACGGACGAGTGGGACAAGGTTGTAATAGGAGCCCAACCTTATTCAATACAAATAAATAAAGTTGACTTTATATGCTGATGGCTTAGTAATCTTGCCACCAACAAAGTCTGTCCTTGATAGAACAGTATTGTAAGGACTGGGCACTATCCATTAATATGGATAAAAACAAGGTCATGATCTTAAGAAAAAAATCCAGATGTTAAGAAAGTAGATATCACTTCACCCAAGGAGAAACAACCCTGAAACACAGAGTGCAGCCCTTTAGAGCAATTGGCCCAAAAGCACCAGCTAAATTCAACAATTGGACCATCAATATCTACATTCCAACAAATATAAATAGCTATCCCTAATTCATACACTAATTACTGGCAAAATTGTATTTAATTTAAAATCACACGCTTCAATGTAACTAAGTTCTAAACAGAGATATCAAATTATCACAACACCCCGTCAAAATCTAATATTTCAAACAAAGAAAGAAATGAACAAATGTACAGACACTGACCATAGCCTGGCCATATCTAATATCAAGGACGTGTCAAGGTTCTGCTCACCTGAGTTAGAATACTTTAGACCATATTATTTACCAAGAGAGTTTATCTATATTTTTTTGAGCTGTAAGTAAACAAGAAAAAAAGAGAGAAAAAAAACTCACTCAAGAAGCGGCCCTTGTGACCAATGATTTTAATGCAGGAAAATCCGTCTTACCTCATTTCTACCAGCATGTCACCTGTGCAACTAGAGTAAAAAAAACTCTAGATCACCTTTACTCCACACACAGACGTAGTGTTTTCCACTAACACATGGAGTAGACAGCCAAATAGAAAAAGTAGCCAGCCAGGCAACCCCCCAAAAAATCTGTTTTGGTGGCCTATGGTATATTCTAAAGCTAGATTGTATTTTCAACCAGCAACTATCAGGAAATAACACTGATCACATTTTTACAGTGTTAGTTTCATCAGCTGTTGTACAATACGGCATGAAACACAACTTAATTTGGAATGCACTGGACCTTTAAAGAATCCTGTACGAGTCTGCTGACTTCCACAGGCTTCAAGCTGCCGTTTAAGAGGCATTTTCTCAGATATCTGCAATCCAGGTATGATTGAAGAATGTAGCTGGTGTTAATCATGGGCTTTGCTGCACAGAGAACAGCAGTCGACTACTCCGTTGTCAACACTTTGATCAAAACAGCAGACCTGTTATTTTCAAATATATTGATCTAGATGTATCGTTAGCTTTCAAAACAATCCAATCCGCTTTCCTTTATCACATCTTGCACCAGAGTGAGGCTCTCTGTCCACTAGCCTGCCTGTTGTTCCTGCAGTGAGGAGGATTCACCATCTTCATCGAATGTGTTCACAATTTATCTGCCTTTTAATCACCAACAAGCCTACCAGTATGAAAATTAGGGAGCCAAATGAACAGCTCTCTTACGAGTCACTCACTTTAACACCACTGTCTGTCCAGATGGACTTCATATTGAAAATAAAAACGAGAACTTTAGTTTACTTGTCCGGATGCGATACCATTCACGTATCATTAATGAATGGCAAGGATATATGAGATAGACTTTATTCAGTCAGTTTGTCAACAGTCAGTTTGACACCTTTTATAAACTAGTCCAGCTTGCTGTTCATCAATCAAAGCACAGTAAATAGCCTATGCGCCACCACTCCGTGGCTGCATATGAAACACGCCAGGGTCCAACGTGAACATGTTTTACTCACTGGCCCGGTCGGACCAGTAGGCAAAGAATCTACTGTCCCAAACATAATGTTTTACTGTTCCTGACATGGTGTAGTTCTAAAATGCATTGTGGTCATGCAGGGCCTATACTGCCCTACCAAGAAAAAAGGCAGTAACTACTCATTTGGTCAAAAGTAAATACATGCTTAATCATATGGACAAGTATCCTGCCTCTATTGTATTGTGTTTTGGAGAAAATGTGGGTCATGTAGCAGTAACTGCATACAGTTACTGTGAAACCAAGGGAAATAAAAGCAGTTTCTCTCAGTTCCACACTATGAGCAGTTACTGCCTTTTTGCTTGGTAGGGCAGTATAGGTTGGCATACTTTCTTTCCATATTCAACTATTAATAGGCTATATTTGGTTATTATGATACACAAAGTATGAGGACACCCCTTCAAATGAGTGGACTCGGCTATTTCAGCCACACCTGTTCCTGACAGGTGTATTAAAACGAGCACAAAGCCATGCAATCTCCATAGACAAACATTGGTAGTAGAATGGCCCATACTGAAGAGCTCAGTGACATTCAACATGGCACTGTCATAGGATGACACTTTTCCAACAAGTCAGTTCGGCAAATTTCTGCCCTGCTTGAGCTGCCCCGGTCAACTGTAAGTGCTGTTGTTGTGAAGTGGAAACGTCTAAGGCCAACAACGGCTCAGCCACGAAGTGGTTGACCACATAAGCTCACAGAACGGGACCGCTGAGTGCTGAAGCATGTAAAAATAGTCTGTCCTCGGTTGCAACACTCAATACCAAGTTCCAAACTGCCTCTGGAAGCAACATCAGCACACTAACTGTTCATCGGGAGCTTCATGAAATGGGTTTCCATGGCCGAGCAGCCGCATACAAGCCTAAGATCACCATGCACACTACCAAGCGTCGGCTGGAGTGGTGTAAAGCTCGCCGCCATTGGACTCTGGAGGACTGAAAACACGCTTCACCATCTGGCAGTCCGACGGACGAATCCGGGTTTGGGGGATGCCAGGAGAGCACTACGTGCCCCAATGCAAAGCGACAACTGCAAAGTTTGGTGAAGGAGGAATAATGGTCAGGGGATGTTTTTCATGGTTTGGGCTAGGCTCCTTACTTCCAGTGAAGAGAAATCTTAACGCTACAGCATACAAATGACATTTTTGACGATTCTGTGCTTCCAACTTTGTGGCAACAGTTCAGGGAAGGCCCTTTCCTGTTTCAGCATGACAATGCCTCTGTGCACAAAGCGAGGTCCATACAGAAATGGTTTGTCGAGACCCCTGAACTCAACCCCATCAAACACCTTTGGGATGAATTGGAACGCCGACTGCGAGCCAGGCCTAATGCCCAACATCAGTGCCCGACCTCACTCTTGCTCTTGTGGCTGAATGGAAGCAAGTCCCCAGAGCAATGTTCCAACATCCAGTGGAGTGAGGGCTGTTATAGCAGCAAAACGGGGGGAACCTACTCCATATTAATGCCTATAATTTTGGGATGAGATGTTGAATGAGCAGGCATCCACATGTAGTGTATACATTAAAAAGCTGCGTAATATAATTTAGCAATGCAAGTCATTACTCTATTCTTTAGAATAAAGAAGAAATAAATGAGCTCCGTGAGTAGGGCACGTCCTTTTGCTCCAGACAGCTCACACGTGTTGTGTGATGGCGTCAACTCATGTACTACTCGAGAAGTCGTGACTCGCGGGAGCGCGGTGGTGCTTGAATGAACGGCCAATCATATTGCTCAAATACAAATAGCAGGACATTTACGCGTGTAGTTTTCAATGGTAGACTACGACAGAACAGATTAACAACAAAAAGTTACTGGCCACTGACGAAATGCCACTGGCCCGGCTCGTTTTTACTGTTGGACCCGGCACGCAAAAGAAACAAAATGAATGTGCCAGAAAACAATAGGCTAAGTGAATTTCGTCACATTATATGGGACATAAAAATGTATGGGGGAAATTAATGCTCTGTCCCTCTGTGAAGAAATTCAACTACAACCACAGCGCACACAACACACACCCGGGTACAGAGTCCCCCCACCCGGGTAACGAGTCCCCCCACCCGGGTCCCGAGAGCCCCCGACCCGGGTACAGAGTCCCCCCACCCGGGTACAGAGTCCCCCACCCGGGTACCGAGTCCCCCACCCGGGGACCGAGAGCCCCCACCCAGGGACCGAGAGCCCCCACCCAGGGACCGAGAGCCCCCACCCAGGGACCGAGAGCCCCCACCCAGGGACCGAGAGTCCCCTCCTGTACTCCCTTGTTCACCCACTTTTTATGATTTTTTGGGGGCACTAGCTCTATGCACTCTCATACACATCCTACACAGACACTCCAAGACCCGAGAGAGATGTGGTGTTGAAAGATGCCGAAGATGGGCCTCCACCGCGGCTGGACCAAAGACAAGTAGAGGCAGACAAGGACGTCCATTCACACAGGAGCGGGAGGGCTTAATATTGAGCGCAATCTGGCCTGGACAGACAGAAGGGGAGGGCTGAGCTGCTGACGACTGCCAGGCTCCCTCTATCCTCACTGTTGCCTCTTTCAGCATACTGAGGACTACAGACCCTCAGCAGCTTCCTCTAATATGTCTGCCTTATTGTGCCTAAGAGCTGAGCCCACTGAGCTGGGAGGAGGTGGAAGAGGAGGGGGAGGGTTGTGGCAGACCACAGAGTGATAAACTGCTCCCAGCATCCCAGGGTTTCCTTCACAGAGTCATTTACATAAGGTGAGGATGAGCTGGGATCTACCCCATGTCTGAGAGGGAAGAAAGTAGAGGAATAGTTCTGTCTGAGACTGAGAACACGAGTGAATAAATAAACTAGCCACAATACCATCCTATCCTCTCCCTTTAAAAAACAAAGCAGAAGATGTGTGGATTCCCACTGCATTCTCCCTGAGGGGGTGAATGATGATGTACAACCAAACATTAGAGAAGTGAGGAGAAAAAGGCCCTGGTGTTTTCTGTAGTCTAATCCTTCAGGGCTGGAACAGGCGGAATGCGCTAGCACACAAGAACATTGTCCGTAAATTGAAGACAGCAGTGAGGAGAGATCCTCTAAAAGCCTGGATTGAAGCAGATCCATGGAAGAGAGGCGAAGAGACAGATATTCCCTGGGCCCTGGCTCTCCAGCAAATAAAAGGCATGCGCTCGGAAGGGGAATGGGAGATCTCCCCTACAGCAGAGTCTAACACAGGGTCCGTTACAAGACACGGATTACTTTCCCTGTGTTCGTCATCAATTCCACCCCCGTCACAAAATAGGCAACAGGACGGGAGAAAAAACAACAAACGCCAAGCTCATTACTGTCCCCGACTTGTTAGCTTCTATTGATTTGAATTTGTGCCTGGCAAAGTGCTGCCGTGACTCCTCGGGATAATTGTGTTTCAGTCGCCAGTGCGTTCTTTTTTATTCATTAATTCTCTCAGTTAACGGTGGGGTGACTCTGAGAGGCACGCAATGTAGCATGGAAGGTAGACTGGGAATAATTGATATATTTAGGAGCCTAGCTAGTGGACGTCTTTATTATGTCCCAGATACATCGTAACACGGCTGGCTAAGGGGAGGGGGTGATGTGAGATGAATGAGCAAACACTAGGTAATAGAGTGAGAGGGGTTTTATCACTGTGCGTGTTCCCGGTGAACAGCTCTTGCTAGGGCACGAGAGCTGCAACAATGCATTAACTCAGGCTTCCACACACACACACACACACACACGGAGGAAAATGAGAAAGGGAGAGGAAGAGATGGTAGGGTAGGCTACATCAACCAACCTTATCATCCATCACAGCCTTCACTACACCATTGACCATACTAAAGGTTATTGAAAATGGCTTGTATTTCAGTGAGTGTTTTGTGCGTGTCTGTATGTAGGGAGTAACTGGTGTCTGTGATGCTATTCAGATGGAAACGAGTGGCTGAGAGAGAGGGGGGGGCGTGAGAGAGAGGGAGTGAGTGAGAAGGAGGGAGAGGGAGTGAGTGAGGGAGGGAGGGAAAGAGCGTGAGAGGGAGGGAGGGGAAGAGCGTGAGAGAGAGGGAGGGAAAGAGAGGGAGAGTGAGTGAGAGGGACAGAGAGAAAGAAATAGAGAAACAGAGAGAGAGAGACATATAGAGAGCAAGAGATAGTGAGAGAGCTCTTAGCTCCTGCGGAGTGAATGCTCTGTGTCCCGCCAGGGACCACCTGTCAGGAGCGATAAAGCAGGTTGGATTAGTAGAACTGGGAAGATAGACAGACACACAGAGCAGAGCCTGCCTGGCCTGCACAATCTTCAGCCTCACTCAGGGCCTTTTGTTCCTGCAGATGGGAGGAGAGAGGAGAGGTTGAGGGAGGGAGCAAGAGAGAGAGGACATACAGAGAGAGAACACATGAGAAAGCGATAGAGAGGACAGGGAAAGGAAAGCAAGAGGGGAGGATACCCGTCATAATAGAGAAAAGGAGAGCGAGAGATGGATAAGAGAGAAAGAAGGAAAGATGAGGCGGGGGCAGCATCTAGGCTGGCTGGCTGTTTGGTTGTCCTGGCTGGGCTCCACCATAGCAGCGTGTGGGAGTCAGGCAGGCATTTAAGCCAGGGGAGCAGCTCCTGTCTGCCAGGCCCTGTTGGCCCCTCTAACTCCCAGCCCAGGAACCATTATTATGGCATTGTGTTGGGGAACAGACACACGTGTGCTGCTGAAAGCCTTCTACACCACATGGACACGAGAGCTCTAGCCCTGGTCCTCTTCCTCGCTGACTACTACACTCCCAGAGGATATGTCAGCCATCCTCTCCCTCAGCCAGATCGGCTCTAGGAGAGAAAACAGAACAGATAGCATTCAATCCTTTCCTCCTGTATCCCAGCTTGCACGATCCTCAAAGCATAAAAGACCTCATACAAAGGGACCTACGCCACGGCGACACAACAGGGGCGGGATAAGATCTTCCTCCAATAGCCTTAGCGAGATGAGGAGATAGGTGTCAATGCAGCAGCTTACAGAGCGAGCACAAAGGGCAAGCGTGCCCGGGTTTCAGACAAGACGCTGAGAGGTTACCACAACGCCGCTCACCAGCGCTCAGACACTCAGTGAGAGACACGGCAGCGGGTGGGTGGACGACTCCCGACTCCAACGCTCCAGTTATGGCAGTAAAGCATGCTGGGTAAGGACGGACTGTCAGCTCTCACATTTAATTTACAGGGCACTCGCTTCCTCCTCCACCCCACGCGCCCTCAATCAGAGGGAAGAAAGAAAAAAAAGAAAAAGAATAATACGAACTAACACAGGCAGCCCAGTTCCCTGCTCTGAGAGCGCACACATTCATTATCTGCTGTCAGTGGGGAGGGGAGAAAGTGCACGCGTGCAGCGCACAACACTTTCCAGAATCAGTGGAGCACAGCGGAGCGTAACTCCATCATTCAAGTCAACACCAGGTTCATACTGTACAGCACATGCCCTTGAAATAGTTGTATAGTCCATGTACTTTCTAATAAAACAGCCTAAACACCTGCCTGTTATCACTTTGTAATGCAACTCAATTGAGGGAAATGGATGTGGGGATTGACGACCATGTTCATAAACTAAAAAGCATTAGAGGGGACGACCACAATAAAAACCTTGATGTAATATGTTGTTCCTGGACTCAATAACACTTGACAGGCCTCCTGTCGTGTGTGAAACGCGACCCTTTAATCCACATTTGCAGCGCATCACTGGGCTCACCCCCATTATGTCATGAGGAGAAAACTATTCCTCGTGCATCATCACGACTTGGAATGTAGCCTAGGTTAGGTGGTTTGTAGGGAGATTATAGGATGGAATGTAGCCTAGGTGGTTTGTAGGGAGATTATAGGATGAAATGTAGCCTAGGTTAGGTGGTTTGTAGGGAGATTATAGGATGGAATGTAGCCTAGGTTAGGTGGTTTGTAGGGAGATTATAGGATGAAATGTAGCCTAGGTTAGGTGGTTTGTAGGGAGATTATAGGATGGAATGTAGCCTAGGTTAGGTGGTTTGTAGGGAGATTATAGGATGGAATGTAGCCTAGGTTAGGTGGTTTGTAGGGAGATTATAGGATGGCATGTAGCATAGGTTAGGTGGTTTGTAGGGAGATTATAGGATGAATGTAGCCTAGGTTAGGTGGTTTGTAGGGAGATTATAGGATGGAATGTAGCCTAGGTTAGGTGGTTTGTAGGGAGATTATAGGATGGAAAGTAGCCTAGGTTAGGTGGTTTGTAGGGAGATTATAGGATGGAATGTAGCCTAGGTTAGGTGGTTTGTAGGGAGATTATAGGATGGCATGTAGCATAGGTTAGGTGGTTTGTAGGGAGATTATAGGATGAATGTAGCCTAGGTTAGGTGGTTTGTAGGGAGATTATAGGATGGAATGTAGCCTAGGTTAGGTGGTTTGTAGGGAGATTATAGGATGGAAAGTAGCTTAGGTTAGGTGGTTTGTAGGGAGATTATAGGATGGAATGTAGCCTAGGTGGTTTGTAGGGAGATTATAGGATGGAATGTAGCCTAGGTTAGGTGGTTTGTAGGGAGATTATAGGATGGCATGTAGCCTAGGTTAGGTGGTTTGTGGGGAGATTATAGGATATAATGTAGCCTAGGTTAGGTGGTTTGTAGGGAGATTATAGTCGGAATGAATGCTGGCCAGGAAATGGAATTTTTAAGAGACAAACACCACCTCAGACTGAACATGATATTTCCCTTCTCGTGGCTCTGTTACAGTCAGCTCTTTTGACTGTGGAAAAAAATGTAAGGAAAATACTGTTGCATAGACAATAAATGGTATAGATAATTTGTAAAGTAGAAACACAAGCCAATTTCAAAAAGTCATAGCGAAGGTAGTTCCCTCATATTCGAGTAGCACAAGTTTGACTGTTCACATACCTAAGTTAGTGGTAGGTCCCCAGTCGAAACACAATGTAGAAACTAGTGATGGGGGATTTTTTTTTTGATACAGTTAGATATCGGGATATTCTTTTTGTGTTTGACACCTGCACCAAAAGTCCTCTTTTTAAATTAGGGAGCCAGCTTGTTTTCAGTACTTTTATTTCCATGACTGATCAAAACGTGTTCCGTCTCTCTGCAGCAGACATATGATGAGCAACACGATTGGAACATCGAATGACAATTTTAAAAAAATCACAGTATCGCATGGCAATGCATATAGAATTGTGAGAATCGTAATGGCATCTAAGTATCGTAATAATATCGTACCGTGAGTTCCCTGGTAATCCTCAGCCCGAGTAGAAAACACCGGAACTATCCAAAAAAAGACGCCAGTACACTACTTTGCACTCCACAGAACACAACCCATACCCACAAAGCAGTGCATTCATTGCATGCAACAAATAACCCAAGGATATTCATTGATAAAGTCTCTCTGGGCATAATCGGAGGTATCCATAACTGCAGGGTGGGTTCATTATAGAAAAATGCAAAGTGTTTATCTTTTTTTTGTGTTGAAATAACAAAGGTCAGTCACCACACCAGCTTCAGAGAGTGACTGCATCTGCTTGCGGCATGCTGGAAAAACAAGGCTGGTGACCTGGTTTTGTTGTGTGCTTGCCCCTCACATCAGCATGTAACGCTGGGCCAGAAACAATGGAGGGGTGAGGGATGTTTTTTAGCTTTGATGATCATCCAGCGTTGACCTTTGAAACCGGCTGACGCAGAACAAAAGGCTGATGGGAGTTCTTTTGCAGGCAGGGCCCTAAATGAGCACAGAGCAAAAACAACGCCGCCAGACTGTCAGCCCACCGGTCTTCAGAGTTCCACGGCCCAAACGTTTCTCTCACAGATCCTCACAGAGATGGTATAACCTTTGAAAACATCCATCACATCAAAAGGACAACTAGGGATCTGTGCTGATGTTTTGATATACTGACACCCAACCAGGCACAGGGAATACATATAGAAGAACAAGAAGCTGATGTAATTGGAACGTAAAGTCCTGTCTTTTGAATAGTATTGGTAAAAAGACATTAAATTGAGCAGTGTATCCCCTGAAGGGAATATTCTCACACACACACACACACACACACACACACACACGGTCTGCCTGCTGAGCTCCAGCTCTGCAGCCCCACAGACCCCGTCCATGTGCACAGTAAGCACACAGGAAGTAGTGAAACAGTGAGACGTTGAACTGCTCTAGGGATTCAGTCTCTCTCTGTAAACTCCCCCTGTGCTTACTTGCCTGCTGTCATCAGTTGATACAGTTTAATACAAGGTAACACAGGGCAACAACTTCAGTGGAGCGGTTGAACTGGATTCCTTTCAGCCCAGATAAGATACAGTAGCATTTCTCCCGATATGGTGACGACGTTGAGGGAAACACTTCATTGTTCAATTCCTTCCTGCCGTAGCTTCCTGCGCTGAGCGAAGCACATTAACATTGCAGATGGCTTATTAGGCTTATCAGCCTCCCCAAACGGAGAGATGAGAGACCATGACAACAAGCTTAACCTCCCGAACGGAACAGTAGCGGCTGAGTGTCAGAGACCCCGCTGAAACTGTCTGGCTGTGCTGTTTAACTTCCACTTAACTGTTACAGAGAAGTTAACTACTGTACTGACTAGAGGAGTGCTGCAGGGGGTCCCTGAAACTAGCAGGCCCTTTGACTGTCTGCCAGATATATCCATATGCTAGAGACGGCTGAGAGGGAGGAGAGTTGAAAAAAAGACTGCTCAAACTGAGAAGACCGTCAGGAGAGACAGCGGCTTAGACATGATAGGCAGGGTGGTCTTGAAAATAAATGCTGTGTACAGTTTTGAACGAGACTTGATTGATTTTGGAGGCAAAATGTTGAGCTGTAGGGGCATATAGTGGAGCACAGAGGACATGGTGTGGAGAAAACTACATCCGCAGAGAGTTGGTGTAGCAATTATATCCATCCAGGTTGACAAATGGATGGAATGGGCGATAATTGTGCAAGTTACTTTACAATCTAATTTAAATTAGGCCTAACTGAATGATGAAGGTGAGGAGGTTGAGTTAATTTAGAACAACAATAGTGTAATGATGAGTTTGTGTTATGCCTATTTATCAGCGTTGGCGCTCATTTGAATAATTCCAATGATCTCACCCCAATTTGCTTTGTATATAGCTATTACAAATATATACACTATCGGTCAAAAGTTCAGACACACCAACTCATTCCAGCGTTTTATTTATTTTTACATTGTAGAATAATAGTGAAGACATCAAAACTATGAAATAACACATATGGAATCACGTAGTAACCAACAAAGTGTTAAACAAATCTAACAGATGCCTCACAAGTCCTCAACTGGCAGCTTCATTAAATAGTACCGGCAAAACACCAGTCTCAATGTCAACAGTGAAGAGGTGACTCCGGGATGCTGGCCTTCTCCGGGATGCTGATTTTGGAGGCAAAATGTTGAGCTGTAGGGGCATATAGTGGAGCACAGAGGACATGGTGTGGAGAAAACTACATCCGCAGAGAGTTGGTGTAGCAATTATATCCTCCATGAGGAGCACTATAGGCAAGAAGTCAGCTAACACTCATGTCCCAATTCACACCGGGTAGAGAGGTGGTAAACCAAACTACTGTAGCCGAGGGCTTGTCAACACACTAAGAACTTATAGCATCTCGGTTTCTTAGCTGATAAAGCCGCGGTAACCCGCTGAAGGTCTCCCCCCCAATGTGTGACCTCGTCGCCCAAACCAATTTTCTCCTTGTCAAACCCGGCGTGTGTGTTCAGCAGAATATGCTATGGAACGAACACGGGCGGTTGGTTCATCCTCTTGTTATGGTAGAGGGAGAAAAAGGGTCATCATATCAGACTTGGGAGAAGATGAACGATGATTACCGAGCAGCTAGTAGATAAGAGGTGCTTTCTCTCGGTCTCTGGCTCTCTGGGAATTGGAACTAACAGATTGCTAATTGTGTTCAACCTAAATACTGTGTAGGGAGGGACGAAGCCACTGCTGCTGAGGACTAGAGAGAGCGCCTGAGAACCCTGGGTGTTATGGGTGTGGCTTGTCACCGCTCTTCCATAGTAATCCAATAAGGACAGTTTGTTCCTGAGCCAGTGGATAGGGATGGCCCAGAGGAGGCTGAACAGTTCACACTTCATATACTGTCGTGGGCCTCACAGACTGTCAAAGGATGCTGTTGTGGGGGAACAGCGACTGTAGTTTCCTCATAGAAAGTGTGTGGGCTAGTCACTCACAGAGATTCTCTTTCCTGCATGGCTGTGTCGTTTAAAAATGGAAGGATCCTTCGCTAGACTGAACTCAGCTCTAAATCCTTGAGCTGGATGCGATAAAATCAAGGTTGCGGTATCTGGGGACTACATTTAGAGAGAGAGCTCTGGGAGGGAGGAAACGTCTGAGTCACTACAAATCTCCCACCAGCCAGCACCACATCACATTAGAAAGGCTAGACATTCCCTCAAATACAAAAAGGTCCCTCTGAAGATGGCTAATTTCTGGACGCAACATCGATAATATTGTTCTAAATAGAGAAATCCCTTTGATATGTTCAGGAATTGCACAAGACAGAGACCGGTGTGGAGTTTCACATTAACATACCTAATATATTTTCACGAGGCCTGCACTTACCCTCCCACACCGCATTTAGAACGGGTGGTCTAGTGTGCATTTAGTTCGAAAGCTGAACAAGTGTCTATGGAAATGAGCCCTAGCCAATCACTTCACTTAAAGACTAAACAAACACTTCAATTCCATTCGTAAAACTGTGGCGTGAAGTGTGGGCAGACAATCTTCAAAAAGCCAAATGCCGAAGAATGCTCGAGGGGGGGGTAAAAACACATAGCGACCCGGGATCTCCTGTATGAATTTCAAACGGCTGCCTGCTGTCCTGATTAAACAACCCCAGCTGAGAGCGATGTGAATCTGTGGCTGGCCATGTTTGACAACGCAGATATCCAATCACACACCCCGCTCAGCACGTCAGGCCACACCCTTATCATCACACCCCTATGCTCCTTTAACTAAACTTCAGTCATACAGTGGCGAGGAGAAATGATGTCACCGGTTAACAGGTTATAGCTAGGCCATAACCCTCTGGAGAGGCTTCTTCCACTATGGGATGTAAATAACATTTTGTTAAGGGAGAAAACTAAAGTTGTATCCCTCACCTTTTTTTTCTCTACCAATAAAGCACATTACTAAACATACAGCTAAACTTCTAAACGTGAACATATCCGCTCTTAATCCACTTTCCCAAACAAATAGTCTCAGTGGAAAGTGATGCTGGTGCCTGTAATATGTGAAGTGGAGCCAGGGTGTCCTGAACCCCATCGAGGCGCGAGGCGACAGCCTGAAATGAGTTTCTGTCTTCAATCATCTCCTCCCTGGCTCCAGGACCTGACCCTGTTGCCTGGCATTACCGTTAGCACTGCTGGAGCACCATAACAATACAGTGTGTCACAGCACAATGAAGAGCGCCAGGCGAAACCAATTCTCTCCCCACAGAATACAGCACCGGTGGTGGCAGACGTGTAGAAAAACATATTACTCTCTAGAATACGAGGGGTCCAGGGCAGCAGGCACACATACGGTAACTGGGTCATTTGTATGGCTTGTAGTGGTTGGACCATGTCCCAAAATGTCTCATTAGGCAAATAGTGTGATTATGTACATTTTGCCCTTATCAGGAAGGGGACTCATTACTTTTCTACATAGGTCAATGGGCTTGATGGATGATCGCCCAGGTAGACACCTCTTAGAGGTATTTAATAAAACCACTTGGAATGAGAACCATTGGCTATGCTTTATTTTTACCAACCACCTGAACAAAATGCATTATTAATGTATGCATGTACAGTTGATGTCGGAAGTTTACATACACTTAGGTTGGAGTCATTAAAACTCGTTTTTCACTCCACACATTTCTTGTTAAAAAACTATAGTTTTGGCAAGTCAGTTAGGACATCTACTTTGTGCATGACAAGTCATTTTTCCAACAATTGTTTAAAGACGGATTATTTCACTGTATCACAATTCCAGTGGGAAGGAGTTTACATACGCTAAGTTGACTGCCTTTAAGCAGCTTGGAAAATTCCAGAAAATTATGTCATGGCTGTAGAAGCTTCTGATAGGCTAATTGACATCATTTGAGTCAATTGGAGGTGTACCTGTGGATGTATTTTAAGGCCTACCTTCAAACTCCGTGCCTCTTTGCTTGACATCATGGGTGGTGGCAAAGGAAAAATTACTTGTGTCATGTACAAAGTAGATGTCCTAACCGACTTGGCAAAAATATAGTTTGTTAACAAGAAATTTGTGGAGTGGTTGGAAAAACAAGTTTTAATGACTCCAACCTCAGTGTATTTAAACTTCAACTGTATGTATGTATGTCTATAGGCTAGGCCTATTCCAAGGAACTTGGAGCTGTTATGAATGCTTATGGCAAGTTAGTAATCCTTTAGTAATACAACATGTGTGCAAAGCATTGTGAATTATTTATCGTCTTAACACTAGAACCGCCATAGGCCAACAGACACTGACGTTTGATTTTGTAAATTAAAACAATCGCTATGTCATGCTCATTCCCTGAGTTTCCCTAAATGTTTGTATTTTGCTCATTTGTCAGATCCTTTTGACCATTTTTTCCCCCACAACTATTCCCAACGTAACTGCGCCAAGACAATGCTGTAGCGCGTTGGTACCCAGCCAGGCGTTATGCATTGCTCTCTCCTCACTGAATGACTGACAAATGGATGAATGGGCTAGAATTGTGCACCTTACTTCACAATTGAATTTAAATTAAACTGAATGATAAAGAGGGTGAAGAGGTTGATTTAATTTAGAAAGACAATAGTGTAGTGTAATGATGAGTTTTTGTTGCGCCTATTTATCAGCAGCAAATAATTTGACGGCGTGCCTTGTGGGTTAATACCCTTCTCTTTTACTTTGTATAAAGAAGCTGTTATGGGGCGGTTTCATTACTTTAAATATGACTAAATCACATTTATTGTAAAGGAAACGAAAACATAATCCATGTTGCAGTAGGCCTTCAGAATAATGCAAAACATATCATTGACTCTATCAAGGGAAGCAAACAATGGCAGCCCACTGAATGAATGACAAATGGATGGAATGGGCGATAATTGTGCAAGTTACTTTACAATCTAATTTAAATTAGGCCTAACTGAATGATGAAGGTGAGGAGGTTGAGTTAATTTAGAACAACAATAGTGTAATGATGAGTTTGTGTTATGCCTATTTATCAGCGTTGGCGCTCATTTGAATAATTCCAATGATCTCACCCCAATTTGCTTTGTATATAGCTATTACAAATATATACACTATCGGTCAAAAGTTCAGACACACCAACTCATTCCAGCGTTTTATTTATTTTTACATTGTAGAATAATAGTGAAGACATCAAAACTATGAAATAACACATATGGAATCACGTAGTAACCAACAAAGTGTTAAACAAATCTAACAGATGCCTCACAAGTCCTCAACTGGCAGCTTCATTAAATAGTACCGGCAAAACACCAGTCTCAATGTCAACAGTGAAGAGGTGACTCCGGGATGCTGGCCTTCTAGGCAGAGTTGCAAAGAAAAAGCGATATCTCAAACTGGCCAATAAAAAGACAAGATTAAGATGGGCAAAAGAACAGACACTGGACAGAGGAACTCTGCCTAGAAGGCCAGCATCCCGGAGTCACCTCTTCACTGTTGACGTTGAGACTGGTGTTTTGGGGGTACTATTTAATGAAGCTGCCAGTTGAGGACTTGTGAGGCGTCTGTTTCTCAAACTAGACAGTCTAATGTACTTGTCCTCTTGCTCAGTTGTGCACCAAGGCCTCCCACTCCTCTTTCTATTCTGGTTATAGACCGTTTGCGCTGTTCTGTGAAGGGAGTAGTACACAGAGATGTAAGAGATCTTCAGTTTCTTGGCAATTTCTCGCATGGAATAGCCTTCATTTCTCAGAACAAGAATAGACTGACGAGTTTCAGAAGGAAGTTATTTGTTTCTGGCCATTTTGAGCCTGTAATCAAACCCACAAATGCTGATGCTCCAGATATTCAACTAGTCTAAAGAAGGCCAGTTTCATTGCTTCTTTAATCAGAACAGCAGTGATCAGCTGTGCTAACAAAATTGCAAAAGGGTTTTCTAATGATCAATTAAAATTATAAACTTTTAAAATTATAAACTTGGATTAGCTAACACAATGTGCCATTGGAACACGGGAGTGAAGGTTGCTAATAATGGGCCTCTGTAGATATTCCATAAAAAAAAAAAAATCTGCCGTTTCCAGCTACAATAGTCATTTACAACATTAACAATGTCTACACTGTATTTCTGATCAGTTTGATGATCTCAGAAAATACACTTTTATTTAAAAAACAAGAACATTTCTAAGTGACCCCAAACTTTTGAACGGTAATGTGTGTATGTATGTGTATATACAGTACCGGTCAAAAGTTTGGACACAGCTGTGTGTGGACTGTGGAACCGAAGCATAAAGTCAAAACTAGATTGATTCATGTGTAAAGGCACGCGTATAAGATCACGATACAGTGTTCTATACAATCAACAAACGACTGTTCATGCAGCGGTGCTTTTGTTTAGGAACACAGATTTTTTTTTACCTGTGCACCTGGCTGGTTATTTTATCATTATATTTTTTGTTTCTACTTTATCAAAATAAGCTGGACTTTATTCAGTTGTACAACTCTATTACTAATCGAATCTACAAATAAAGTGGATCAAATGCATTACACACTTTTTGATACTAAGGGAAACAAAAATAGGCCTATATCCTAGGTTATTTCTAAGACTGTGTTCATCAAGCATTGGTGCTTATGTTTGCGGGTTGATGCATATGATAAAGGGGACGCCCGGCAACATTCTCTAGTGGGTACTGATAGTCTGAAAGGCCAGGTGGTTCTAGTGTTAATACAGTACTAGAAGGCTGTTAAGGAGCCATGAGCTGTTATGAATACTTATCATATCTTCCCATGCGTCAGACAGTGGTGACAAGGGGGAGCTATAAATTAACTCATAATGTGTTAAATCACAAGAAAGTGTTACCCCACAATAATGATTACAGCCATTATAAGTTCTCCTCGGTGAACGTTGGCATATCATTGGCTATAATAACAGATGACTTCTCCGGACTAACAGCTCATTTAATAATCCGATACCCAGTAAAGCGGAGCCATCTCTCTCCCTCGCTCTCTCTCCGCTGCAAATAGATTCTTAGTCTAATTACTTGGTAGTATGGAGTAATGAACACTTCATAAGCACCTGTTCCATCCCCACAGAGGGAGGTTTCAGTTGGCACCACTCAGGCACACAGACAGAGAGCCTAATCAGCCCAGAAGAGGCGACGGCAGTTGTGGTGGTGGGATCCATATTCGAGGTGGGAGTCAAGCTGCCTTCCCCTAGTCACGACCATGTTTATCATTATCTGCTCGACTTCACTGGAAAGCCATTATCACGTGCTAAGGTCCGTCCCGACAGGTTGTTTTTTGTTACAAGCCCTCACTGGCTTGTAACAAGAGGCTGTGATGTACTAGAGTAATATCTCCCAGACGGTAACTAGCAAGCTATTCTCATCAAACATTATCCACGATTTGCCCATCTGCCCCTGTGTGCTCAACGTCGAACCTCTTCGTTGTCACTTAACCTTCAACGACGGCTCCGAGGAGGCCATTTTTAATATGGGCTATCCCTATTCATTCGTCCGATTATTTGATGGCCTGAACATGTGGAATAGTGTCTTCAATTATAGAGACATCTTCCTGTAACTAAGCTATTAACGAGGAACTCTCAGTATGACAATTGCCTTCACAAGGTCAAGCTCTTGATAAGCGAATAGATCTGCTTACGATCTGAGCAGAAAACGTATACTGCCTGCAGTTATCTGGGATTAAATGCATACCAAGACGACTTAGCGCCGTGTGTTTGAACCAGGGGTTGAAACCGGTTCAGGGAACAGAACCAAAAACCGGAACATAATGACTTTTTCAAGGAACAGGACCAAACCGGGAACGAAAGTGATCCATACTGGTCCGGTACAGAACCTATATTTTAAAAGCATAGTTAATAATATTATTTTCTTCTAGTCACACAAAAAATGCAACAAAGCGCTTTTACAAAGCCCTCACTTTGTGGCTGACTGCAAGCTGAAAATCTTTGCCTGTGTGTGTGTTTAGGCTCCCTGCCCCTCCCCTTTCCAAACGGCAGGCTACTGTACTGACGTTACCGCAGGCTACTGTACTGACGTTACCATAGACTACTGTACTGACGTTACAAGCGTGATTCAGAAGATAGGGAGATTTTTTTTTTTTAATTAGCTAGAGAAGAATGGATTAACTTTTTGAATGCGAGTTGAGGATACTATAGGCTTAGTTACCACATTTCACATTGTATTTATTAAACTAGACAACGCCATGACGTGTTTCTAAATCTGGTGCAGCTCTTCACACACACAAGCTTGTTTATGTTAGCTAGATAGCTCAAAGGACATTTAACCTTTTACTGCAGTGGGACAAATCACAATCACACAGACTGATTCTACACCTGACAGACGTGGTTATGGGCTTAACAAAAAAAGAAGACACCTGTACCATGTCAAATACAGAGTTAGCAGTTTTTTTGTAAATAACATTTATTAATTTTGTTAAAAATATTAAATAACATTCCACCCATGAGGCCACTAGTCATTTGACCGTAGGAAAGGACACAGTTCCTCCATAGAAGCCCCTCCTCCTAGGTATAATTATGTGGACCTAATTCAGAAAATGCATGTCATAACAAGATGTCCAGTGTTTCAAGCCAAGCCTCCTCCTCAACCATCTCTCGCTCTCTTCCCCGCCCACAAAATGTCAGTCTTATCTTTCGCCATAGGCTACACTTGTCTGTTCGTCACGCATGTAAACAACTAGCTTGCCTGGCCTATCCACACTGATTGGTGAAGTCATTTAATGAGCTAAAGCAAGAAAATAAAACTTGAGGATTTCACAGGTTAAAGAAGGAACAAAAAGGAACGATATAAAACAGTACTTTTGGGGGGTTTGGAACAGGTTAAGAACTTTATTTTGACGGTCGGGAAACAGTGGAATTGAATTGTCGTTCTGTTTAAAATAAAATGATTGGAAAATGAATATTGGTTCCAAGCCCTAAACACAGCACATCGGATTTGGAGTGTTTATGTGATTTGCGATGAATTGGGCTTGTGAAACGGCCGGGTCTATAAAGGCAGATGGCTTCATTAGCATTGCAGTCATGTCGAGAGGATGAAACAAACTCAACTCCATTGGGTTCCCTCTCACTTCTAACACAGAGAATACATTTGACTAGTCTATGGATTCGATTAAAGGCTCTGACACTTTCTGAGCCTCCCTGTTGCGACTTTCTCCAGGAGGAATCCACGATGCTCTAAATCACCTCATTAGAGACTGCCACAGCTGACTGGCAGAGTTAACATATGGACCTGCAATCAAGTTTCTGGTTGAAACTCAGAGCTCCTACATCCCCTGTCCTGGACAAGGTTACTGGTTAAGTCCATCACTTCTCAGTTCAGACACAGCCTCACTGCTCTGCTGTTCTCCTGGGCTCTGTGCCCTGTCCAGACAAGACAGAACTGACAGTACTTAAAGGTTGGGGGGGTTAAGATACGTGCCAGGATGGAAGGGTGTCTGTAGAGAACATGAGAGAGAGATTGGCTTCCAGCAAGGCCCTTTCTCCTCTGTCTTAGAATCTCATCTGTTCTCATGATGGTATATTTCATAACACAGCCAGACACAGGAAAGTCTCAGGGGCCTGGGACCATTTACGGCTCTGAAGGATGTCACAACAGAATACGTAACAAAATGTGTAAAACACAAGGGATGTCATTGTACCATTTGCGACACCTGAGGACGTGTAGGCAGGGATGGAATGTTTGGGTGCCAACTGCACACTGAGGCCGACACTGAGATTGTTTTCCTTCTGACATTCAGGAGGTGAGCAGTCATGCACTCCCTGTGTGTGTGTGTGTGTTTGCGGAGAGACATTTGTTTGAGAGGACACGTAGGTGTAGGGAGTGGGCGCTGAACCGCAGGACCAAGAGAGAGACGGAGCAGCCTTCTAACAGAGGTACACAAAAGCAGTAGGCAACACAAGATGCCAAACCATACACCATTCCTTCTCCACATTATGCAGGCATTATACCCCACACATTTACAGTCAAAGTAGAGACTGCTGAATTCTTTTCATCATCCACACATTCCTCCCATACAGGAGATAGCATGTACAGCATTGCAGCCTACTGCAGGTCTTTTTGTGAGTGAGGAATAGATGAAAACCAAGCAATTTGTGGAGTTCACACAATGCCAGCCTCTCATTTGACTGGTTGACCTCTACTGTAAACTCAGAGGATCTAGTCTAATGAGGCTTGTATAGAAGCCTTTCTAGTGGAAAGATGAAATGCTGCGATCCCTGAGTGTGTGGTTCTAGGCTGTGCTGCTCCAATCTCCCTGACTGGCAACGCAGGCAGGCACCAGGCAGGCAGACACCAGGCAGGCACCAGGCAGGCACCAGGCAGACACCAGGCAGGCACCAGGCAGGCACCAGGCAGGCACCAGGCAGGCACCAGGCAGGCACCAGGCAGGCACCAGGCAGACACCAGGCAGACACCAGGCAGACACCAGGCAGACACCAGGCAGACACCAGGCAGACAAGCACATCTCCTAGCGAGAGAAGAGGGAGCCAGGGCAGGCAGGAGGCAGAGAGTAGAGGAGAGAAAAGTCCAGACCTCAGGGCCAGGAAATGCCAGGCCAGCAGGCAGCAAGGCCAAATGACTTAACACACCAAGAGCAAAACTGCCCTATTCACACGATAATGATGCAGCCATTTCTTGCTGGGTCATCAAAGCCCATAGCAGATGTTACGCCGTATTAAGCATAGAGTAAAATGTGAGCAGGAGTCATGAATGCACCTTCATTTAACCCCCAGGAGTGCTCGCACTCCAATGGACAGGAACATATGGCACGATGGTTATGACTTTCAACGGTACACAAGTGTGACCATAGAGATCCTATTCAATTAGAATTCCTAATTCTAAGAGTGTGACATGGTAACAGTTTAATTGCTTTGATTTAGTGCTTTGCATTTCTGCACTCTCAACTCCCACTCCAATGCAGCATACTATGATCCCTGAGAGTCTGTTGAGATCTACCAGGTGTGAGACTACCACACAAATGGGACGCAACACTACAGAAGTTATTGTCAGGAAGGACAGAACAATTAGCTTGCCTACAATACATAAAAACACACTTTTTGTAGTGTGGTGGGTTCTAAATGATGCCATATGGCAGTTCTGTTGTGTGATGCTTCACGGTGAAAACCTTCCCAGTGGAAACACAGAGTAACTTTATGTGGTTCCAATGAAGATATTAATTGGTGCCACCTTGAGTGCCGTTCTCACAGATTGCAAGGAACCTCCAGGCACCCCAGCTGGGGATGTACGTTCATTGAGATGCATAGTAACATAATATGGCAAATATAAGTTTGACTTATGTTCATAGGGGTAGATACTGTAAGTATCAAAAAAGCCATTTCCCTTACTGCAAAGAACATAACTGTATGCTGCTGTTCATATCACCTTCATTTAGCTTATTTAAAGCATATTAAGCTTCACACAACAGGTTTCCTATACAGGCTATCAGAAATGTGCCTATCTTTGGATTAAAGAGCGAAAATTCAATGTCTTATTCCATGTTATCGCCAAAGAATATTATGCAGTGTGTTTTACACTGAAAAAGCCGTATAGATCAAAGAGAAAATCTGGACCACTAGAAGATAAGCGCCGGGTATGAAAATAACCAAGAGGAAATCACAGGAAAACAAAAAAGTTCCAGTCTCACTTCTTTGAGGCAAGTGGCCAAAGCCAGAGGGAAGACTGACAGACTGAGTGACAGCACAGCACTTACCCTTCCAGGCTACAACTTTATTTCCATCTCGAGACTTAGTCACCAACTGTAAAAGGCTAAACATATCCCATCCAAGATGGCACTCTAAAACACTGGCCCAGCCATCATTAACAAGGTAGACGACGCTCTCTCTCCTACATGTTGTGGCTTAACGAGAGCAAACAGAGTGGTTTCTGTAAGAGCCGATGCCTTGTGACAGATACAAATGGCTGTGGACCCTTGGCTATGATTAATATCCCCCCTGTCGCGCCCCATCCGCCAGCCATAAACAAGTCAGATGTACTTTTTAATCATACCAGCCAAAACAGCAATAAACAGTGGTAACGAGCCTTCAGCCCACCGCTTGCTAATGAGTTGTGATTTACATGCAAATAGAGGAATGTCGCCTGAGCAAACAATGGGAGCGAATGGGGCTGGGGGCTGGTGATAGTGAGTCACTGGAGAATCGCAGTTTGAAATGATTCATTGATCCGTTCGCTTGTCATGGAGGGGGGGGGGCTTCGCATCTCGACAGATGTAGAAAAAAAATGAAGACGCACAAAATGTCTGTCTCAGAAACGGAGATTGCATGAAGACTGCATTAGCATTTCAGTGGGAAAAGAAATAAGAGGAAAATATTGCCTCAACTGAAATGTTTGATTCAACAACAGTCCCTCGTGACTTTGTCCTTGCTTTGCCGGAGATGACCTTTGCCTACTAATCTACTTTCCCTGACTGTGCTCAAAAAGTTGGCAACACTGTGTTTTGATCCCATCACGGTTGTATAACAAAATTGGAGCAGATGACAGTGTTTTCGGCTTGACTGACTGACAAGAGAGGATACAGGATGTGGCAGGTGCAGGGAAAATGTATGTTTCCTTGTCTGAGACTTGAATAGATGGCCAGCGGTAAACCCGGTTTCCCAAACAACCCTCACAATAACACAAACCGAGAGCGGCTGCGGAGCTGGTGTGGTTTCATGCCAGCTCTATATGGTAGCTAGTGCTCCCTGCATGGTGGCCACACTGGCGTTTTGCCTACAGCCCGTTGGAGAAGGAGACAAATAGGAGTGGGCTTCATCACCCGTGGCACACCTAAACTCTTGTGTTCAGACAGAGGGAGATGCTGACCTTGGGTCTCAGCTGCTGGGAAGCCTTGTTCCACTGGACTAATTCTCACTCACACAAAACCAGGAGATAAACAGACAACCAATGGATTTTTAAAATTTATTTAAAAGTAAAAGCCAAGCAGTGGGGAAACTATTCTGTTCAGATGCTAAAACTCAAAAGGTCAGTGGATGAGTGAGTGACTAACAGATCCTGTGTCTGTGTGCTTATCCCTTTGACAATGCAACACACTCCAAAGGCTATACACTTTGAAGTATCCTTTCCACCCATTTATGTTGATCGTCTCCATAGCAACATGTAGAAACCAAAACCTGAGGCTGGTATCTTCAGTTGGACTGTAGCCTAAGCTCCGTCAAGCTATACAACAAAACATAAGAAAAGGACGAGACACCTACGGTGACATTGTTCAAACCTTGTTTGATGTGAAAGCAAACACACTTTTCCCTCCACCATCAGCCAGTGCCTGCAGAGCTTACGGCCTTGGGTTCCTCTCTGGCAGTGGTTGGGCTCTGGGTACACCACTTGCAGAGTACTGTAGGAAATGACTCATTAAAGAGAGTTACAAAAGGACCACTGCTAGTCACACAATGTGACTGAACAGAGAACAGATAAAAAAAGACTGCAGTGGCCAGGCTTAGTAGCTAAATTGTTGGCTAAGGAGAGTAGCTAGCTCCTGTACACAAACAGGGAGGTTGGTTGGTTCCAGGTTTCTTAATCTTAGGCAGCATATGAGATCCAGGCTAAATTGCATCTAGAATGGAGAGGGAGATCTCCAAACAGGTAACTTCCATGTATCTGGGAGAAGCTCCACAGCCAGGGCTGTCTGTGCTCCAGCAAAGCCCTGCCAGACTCCCTACAGACCAGGCCCTGATCATCTGTGACTGGCAGACAGACACTGGGCCTATTTCAACAGCAGCACACTGAGAATCACACTGTTTAAATAGCGCTGCTAGCTCTGCAATACATCTGCATACAATATTTGTCTAATGCCTCAGACACAGCACAGCCTAATGCACCCCCTGCCATGAAATGACTGGAAAAATGTTTTAGGCGGGTTTCAAAGAGGTATTTAACTTGGTTCCCCGGATCTCTGAATGATTTAGTCGTACTTCCACTGACATGGTGAAACGTTCACATTGTGGGGTACTCAGTGCTCACTTTAACCCTTAAAGTCGGAATACCCATGGAGCATGGAGGTACATGTCAGGTCCACTGGTCCACTAGTGAGGGAGCGATTTTACCCCAAGAACCTTCTCCTTGAGAAAACAAATCTGATTGACATAAGATCCAAGATAATCAAAAGCTCCCCAGCGTAAGATTGTCACAGTAATCAGGTAAGAGTGTGGATGAGTGTTTGTGCTGTCCTTAATCTCAGAGTGGATATTAAAACCTCTGGGGTCCATCCAGCCCATTCATTCCTGATTCCCTTCGGTCGGTTATGTAAAATGACTTATGGCTCCCGCTCAATATCTGAGCCATTGAGACGTTAAGTGCTTTACTCTGACAGGTCGGCATGTCCCGCTCAGCAACACGTCAGAGATGGAAAACTGGCCAGCCATAAATAACACTGATCCCAAATCAGCCCTGTATTAATCCCATCCATTACTCATAGTAGGAAAAACAACCAAGGTCTAAAATCAGAGGTGACCTGGGGCTAGGTGGCCTTCACTTCAGCACAACTTATGAATGGTTAACAATTCCACTCTATCAATAGCTCATTTCAGAAGGCCCTGGTATAATTGATCTGGCACCACATTAAGCTGTCTGCGATGCAGATGAAAACCACTCCCACTCAGAAGAACAATGAGCGAATCAGGAGGAGAGGCTCTTTATGGCTCCTTCACCATGATGATCTCCTTTATGGCTCCTTCACCATGATGATGATCTGAAGTGTCTGTTCGGCTCCTCCTATCGGGCATCTCAGGGCTGGCTAACAGACAAGGACAGGCCTGATCAGTATGCAGGGCTGAGGCTGTCCTACCGTGCATCTGTGTAGTTTTACACATACAAAATGTCAAAGGGTCCAGCCTGCTTTGAGTTCCAGCCAAGCGAAAGGCACAGGGGCCGGGGAGAGATCTCAGAGCCTGGCTCAGGGGCCAAGGAGAGATCTCAGAGCTTGCATCCCAGGCCCCATCTCCCCTCCCACCCACCACCGGGCCTCAAACACGTGTCTCAGCCTCCATTGTCTTGCTCCAGGCAGCTTAAAGTGGGTCGGGTATACTTAACTGACTCTCTCTACCTTCTCCTGCAGGACTCGGAGGAGCTCCCTGGACTCAGGTTCTGAAGGCTCACATCAAATGGGTCCGCCTCTCTTAGAGGATGAAAGGGTGAACAGAGCAATGTGCGCTCAGTTTTAGAGAGGAGAAAACAGATCCAATCTGCTGGGAGTGACACAGCCTCACTGTACAGATATTGAAATACAACAAGGGAGAATGAAGGGGAGTTCACTACAACACTAACACACCTGGTACCCTAGTTATGTTTGTCAATGACAGCATTTCCCAGTGCTGCACTCAAGGATATTATTTTCTACAGTGTTTTGGAGATAATGGGAATTGATTTATACAGTGAGGCAATTCAAACACCCTATTCCCTGTGTAAATCCCTGTAGACTAAGCAATGTCCAGGCTAAGCTGCGGAGCACTACAAAACAGCATTATGCCACACTTATCATGTGTGGTTATGATGAAAAACGGCATGGGTCAAACTTCCCAATACAAGAACGACAAAGAAAAGGTGTCGCTTTCAACCACAAACCTGCACAACCTGTAGCCTTACCGCATGATGCGTCACTAGAGTACTGGCAATTTCCCTGTTGTTCATTCATCTGCAAATAAAATACCATGAACTGGCAGGTACATCTACCTACTGTAAGCCCTTTTAGTCCTGTGGATATCTGCCTCGGGATATAGTGCCTCTTACCGAGAGGATTTTAACATAATAAATACACCGGGAACAAAATAAAAGGATTACATAGTCTCTCTCCAAACCGTAAAATAATAAACCTGCAAATCCGGCGGATATCATTGTAGTTGCTTCTGTGAACCACTCGCCCCTGTTCCAGTCACTGCTGCTTAACGGTGTGACTTCCCTCTCCTCAACCTCATCTCATCTACATTTTACAGTCCAGAAACACCATTAATATGAATGGGAGCAAGAATTACAATGAATTACAATGAGATTTCCACACACAGCATGCAATACAATGCAATGCCTTTCCAGCTTTTGTGTGCAAGTCTTGGACATAACACATTGCCATGTTGTTTTGTATTCATTAATACAGGGAATTTCCATAGCAATCCAATATGCCAGCTTATTTTATTTTTTACAGTGCATGCTGTACGGTGATGGAAAAATTCCCCCAGTGTCTCTCCCAGCGTGTCAGAACAAAATGAAGGTAAGCACGACAAAGGCATGCACAACTTCTTGACACTTCCTGTAGCAAAATAACACACTCAAAACCCTGGCTACTTCTGGGGTCTGTCAGCAAAGAGCACTCAGAGAAGCATCGTGTTAAAAAGGTAAAGCATTCCTGTCAACCTCACTCTCCAGTAATTCAAATTGCATAAACACTCAAGAGGACCTCTTTCCTACCGTTTTACCTTAATTGGAGGAAAATTATATTAAATGAGATAATCGCTCTGAAATAATTGGCAATGTTTGATAAACAGCATCCTTCAGAATGATGCATGGCTTCATAATGTAAACGCAGTCCTGGAACATGTGTGGGGAAGTATGCTCTCCATTTCATTAAAAACCTCTTGCAGGTGAAAATGTGTAAAGAGGCCAAATTAATTTGCGTTCAGAACGCCAACTGAGTTTTCAGCCTCTGTAAATCCTCGACTTGATAATAAGTCTTAGCGTTCACAGTGATTGGTGTGACGCTGAGAGGAAACAAAGATCAGCTTCTCCTTTTGCTTCTGTTTCTTTCTGATTCCCTTTAGACTTGGAAAGACTAAAGAGACTTTCTTTGCTGAGCTCATTGAACTTCTAAATGGATTCCTCCCACTCTGGTATTGCGACTGTCCTTCTGTTAATGAGAGCCACTTAGCTTGGAACCAAGGTTCAGTAGTTCCCTGAAACCCTACTGAAATGGGGAGATAAAAAGCATAGATCTTCTGGTGGGAAAAGTCCTCCTGCTTGCTAAAATTCAACTGGAGGAGTCATTAGAAGCACTTTGAGAAAACAGGTTGGATTTTAAACAGGTATTTTTTTTGGCCTATTTCGTGGTATCTACGACTATCTTATCTTCAAGCCAGTCATTAGAGCAGGTCATTAAAAACTCTGTCTGCATGAAGAGAAATAGAGGGCTGATAGTACTCACAACAGCTGAATGGGAATATCAGTTTGGTCCCAAAGAGATAGTTTCCTGACAACATGAGAGAACTGCAGTCCCACACAAATCCCAGAGTTGGCAGGCAGAATGAGCCTTCCTCTCAGAAGAGATTAGCTAAACCCCTGATATATTTTCATAGCTCTACATCTCCCTGAAGGACTGCCCTGCACTCAAGAGATTGGCGGGCAGTAAAGCGTTCACCTCTCTTTCACAGTTCAACGTTCAGCAACTTTGGAACAACACTGTTCCAACATGGCTGCAATAAGATTATTTAACACCTCGCATCACTCTAAACTGAGGCGAAATGGTTGTTCAACTATTGGCGGCTACCTCTATGTAATTATCTCAGCTAACATGGTCTCTATCAAACTGGGGTCAAATGGAATGAACTAGGTCCTCTTCTCCTCATCACATGCATCAGATCTTGTCCAGTTGTAGCGTTCAGAGTTCTGGGCAGCAGAATCAGCATTTTCACAGATAGGTACCTACCTCTTTGCCGGAGAGGTAATAGGCGGAGAGCAGTCCTCCGACAAACCGGATGTTCACTTCAAAGACTGAGACCTCAGCATTCTGCAGGGAGAACAAACAAATACAGTGAGCGAGATAGAGGGATGGAGAGAGAGAGAGATGGATGGGAGCAGAGAGGGATGGGAGCAGAGAGAGAGAGAGAGAGACAAAGGATTCATGATTAGGAGTATTCAACCTGCTGAGTCACCATGTAGCAACTGGCAGGAATATCCTAACATCACACACACCGAATGTAAAGACCGACAGACAGACAACGCTGTGGGCTACACCTGAAGACACTCCGAGGTATCAAAACCCTTAGGCCATGCCTCCATAACTCAGAGAAGACCTCTGAGTAAACCACTTAATACTACAACAAACATTTGACCATTTCCATTGAGATGAATGTTGAGATGAATGTGATCCACTAATGTATTGCCATGGTAAAGACAGATAAACAGAGAGAGCAGGGGCTGCCAGAGAATGGACTTCCACGGAGCTCGCACAGCGCCAAGCCTAACCAACTCTGGAAAAGGGTATCTATAATTGAGAAAATAGCCACCCTGCAATATAAGTGTCATTTCATCTTAAGGTCAAGCTGGGAAGCATGAGTCGCCACCAACAAACATGAACCAATAAGAAGAGGTGATGAGATGCCTTCCTGACAATCCCATCAGGCCAAAACACAAATCTGCACTCAGCCCATTTCCCTCCCGAAGGGCCCCAGGCTTTGTTTTCTCCATTATTATAGCCAGACTTATTACCCATATCCATTCCTCATGTAGATTTTCATTACTCTGAAAAGAAGCATGTGGAGCCCATTCATCCAGAATAAAGTCCTAGAGGCCTACAGTACTTTTAGTACTGATAAATGGTTTTGATAACCTCATCCTAACCTCGAGCCTTTTGCTTTATATGATAGATCAAAATGGTAGATCATGTAGAGTGGTCTTAAAATATTTATGTTAATCTAATATTACTATGTGCATATTTCTTGAGGTTTTAGTGAGAGGAAAAGTTTGTTATTGCTTGTACTTTGAGTGGACCACATTTTAAAAACTGTGCATGGGTGGGGGAGACATTGTCCATTGTTGCACAGGATTGAACTTAATGAGAAACATTTCTTCCTGGTAATGGTGGTGGTGGTGGGCTACAAATAACCTCATTATGGTTTCAGTGACAACGCTTTGTAATTATACCAAATAACAAGTAAATATCAGTAGCCAATACTTTTTTTTGTTGTCCTCATTTCCAAATATAAGCAATTATTTTATATTTGAGAGGGAAATGTTTAACTTTGGCTTTTGTTTCTTGTAGACTATTTGTTTGGGACAAATGGCAGATGAGGGAATAAACATTTGTTTATACGTCTTTTTTTCCATAGATGTTCTCAATACGAAGGCTTCTCTGCACTTTGACTCTTTGTATTCGACTAACAATTTCTACATGAGTAAACTAATCTGGCCCAGAGAGATACAGTTCTATTATTTAATAGTAGAGAACGTGCGGCAGGCAGGCAAACAAGATAATTTAACGCCGGGCCGTCAGACTAACTTAGAATTAAAATACATGTATTTAGTCCTGCAAACCTGCAGACTGTGAAATCCAAATTCGTAATATTTCTGCATTATCAATGGTGTGATAATGACTTCAAATTATGACAGATGGCAGTTGTTCAAATGAGTAAAGCATTTTGTATTCATGGTAATGTACTGTTTTTTGCCTGATTGTGGACAGACGGACTTGGCACACCTTATTAACTGTTGAGAAGGGGTTAAACTCTGAGGTATCCTGAGGACACTGCTGTAGCTACTAGCTAGGTACTGTAACGTAGGTGCTTTCCTCTCAGAGAGGATTACTTCTGTTCCGAGGACAGCCATTATCACGAGGCCCTGTCTTCTCACCCACATCAAGACATCAGAGGGCTGTTCTGTCCTTCAGTCAAGAACTTCAGTGAGGCCAAAGCGTCAAGAGGATTTCATTGAGTGCACTGCACTCAGTGTTCAATTGCACATACTGCCAGGGTTAGAAAATAAAGTGGCATTAGAGCAAATATGTTTTGTGGATACTAATGAGATTAAATGTGATTACGTATTGTAGACTTTAAAATGGTGGGAATTCCGTAAAAGGGGTCAACTCTAGAGCGCCGAAATAACGTAAACCGACGACAGCCTCAATGTATTCAGACCAGATGTTACAGGTTGCACAATTTGAATTTACATTAATATTTACATCAAAACACAGAGCAGTCTCTCACATGTTATCGTGGGGTGAGACATTGCTGAATTCCCTAATGTATGAAGTTCTCCCGCTGCTGTTTTAGTAAAAAATGCAAAGTCTTTCAAGTTGTAAGTGCGGGATACACATTGTATACATCGTCCAACGAAATACTTACTTGCAGGTTCCTTCTCGACAACGCAACAATAAGAAATAATAGGTTTAGAATTTTTGCAAATTTATAATAAACAAAAAAAAAATGAAATACCACATTTACATTAGTATTCAGACCCTTTACTCAGTACTTTGCTGTAATCGCTGCACCTTTGGCAGCGATTACAGCCTCAAGTCTTCTTGGTGTGACTCTATAAGCTTGGAACACCTGTATTTGGATAGCTCTTCTCTGCAGATCCCCTCAAGCTCTGTCAGGTTGGATGGGGAGCATCGCTGCACAGCTAATTCCAGGTCTCAAGAACAGGCTCTGTTTGGACCACTCAAGGACATTCAGAGACTTGTCCCCGAAGCCACTCCTGCGTTATCTTGGCTGTGTGCTGAGGGTCGTGGTTCTGTTGAAAGGTGAACCTTGCTCTGGAGCATGTTTTAATCAAGGATCTTTCTGTACTTTGCTCCGTTCATCTTTCACGAGATCCTGATTAGTCTCCCTCAACCACTCCCTACTCAAAGGTTGTCAGAAATTAGCCTTGACCAGGCGTCTTGCAACTGTCAGACAGGAAACAATGTGTGCTTTCTGATGGTGTCAAGTCACCTCGATATTACTAAAAGGTCTCCCACATGGGTTGACTTTGGGACCTTTCCTCTTTATATAAAGAGTATTGGTCTATCTGCATAAACCTGTAACATTCAGCTGTATGCTGATGACACTTATGTACGCCATTGCCCATATGACTGACCAGGCTATATTGGAGCTGCAATCTGATTTTGTCACCTTGGAGAAAGTTCATGATTATTTAAAAAAATTGGTGCTTAAATTGGGGAAAAACGAAATTATGCTGTTTTATAATTCTCGTACAAGTATTTCAGATGGTTATACACATTTCTGCATTGGATAGCTCTTTCATCGGGCAGGTTTCCGCCTATAAATATCTTGGCTTTTGGATTGACAAAAATGTGACTTACAAAACATACGGATGCGCTAATTAAGAAGCTGAAATTTAAAGGAGGCTTATTTTATAGAATTAGATCGGGTCCTTCCCTAAACAGCAGGAAGCAGATTGTAGTCAACTTCCCTGCTAGTTTGTGACTTTGGTGACACCATTTATGGGAATTCAGCAGCCACCACTCCTAAACCTTTTGATGCAGTCTACCATAGTGCCCTTTGCTTTATCACAGGTGACAGTTTTAATATGCATCACTGCATCCTGTATCAAAAAGTTTGCTGATCCTGATTAGTCGTGTAGACTTCATTAGTCCCATTTTGTTTACATAGCTTTACTACACAAGCTTCCTACCTACCTCACTTCACTGTTAAAATAAAACAAATACGACACCAAACCCGTTCACAGAAATGGTTAACTTTCGAAGTTCCACTAGTATGTACCGATCTAGGTAAATCTGCCTTCAATTTTAGTGCCCCCCATTTTTGGAATAGTCTACAAAACTCCCTACATCTTGACTAACTGGTGCCTCTATGGCAGTTTAGGACTTTAATGTTGAATGACTTTAATGAGATCAATTTGTTGTATTGTTGTCCTCAGGGCACCATTGTAAATGAGACCCATGTCTCGATGGGTTTTCCCTGATTAAATAACAAGACAATGTATTCCATTGAGACCATTTCAGCCATTACCGGGGTGTGTTTGACAGGTCATTACAAACATTTCCTCGGCCATAACGCTAGCGGGGGGGGACAGGCAAAAAAGCAAGATTATGAAAGAGTCACAGGAGTAAAATGAAAGCAATCAAACAAGATTTAAGTGGCTTTTGCACCCCTCAATGGCTGAAAAAGACAGATCCCCAGGTGGGCGGGGCATGTGCGTTGCTATTAATAGGACGCTAAAATAAGGCAAGGCCCATCCAGCTGGGGCTCATGGTGTCAGACCGAACCACAGCCCTCAGCCTCCTGACCTACTGAAACCTCTAGTCAGGTCAAATCAAGGGACATCTTCAATGAATGAGCTCCAATTCAACAGCATAATCAGAGTACAGGGGAAATTACTTTGAGATGGGATTGAGAAGTCAGATGGAAAAATGGAATTGCAGAACGTTGTGTAGAGGTTCTAGAGCGGAGGCTACAGTTAGCTGAGCTCCATCCCATCACAACGTTGAGAGCAATGTTAGTGAATGACAACAACAATAATACTCCCTGACAGTAAAATCATCTCAAGGAAGCCCCTGTGTAGACACAAAGAGCAGCAGTGACAACTGACTCCTGGAGATGATGCACGAATGCTCTTTCTAAGCCTGGCCTACACTGCTACACAATAACATACTGCCATTTCTGTGGATCATCTGTCAGAGGACCCTTGGAAATTCATCCTCTGATGACGTGCTTTAGTGTGCGAGTGTGTGTAGGTGTGCGTGTGTTTGTACAAAAAGACGCAGGGGGGTGCGGGGCTCCCTCAAACCTCTGGCTAGAAAATGTCTCTTTGTTCCAGCCTCTGAAAGGTTATCTTGCAGGCTGATGTCCAGCAAGGCTGTGCAGTCCATTACACAGCTCCTGCCTGCGGGCTGACAGTGGAGCCGGGGCCCTTCCATAATACATACAGCCATTGCCTTTGTTCATGTACTGGCCTTGCCTTTCACAGCAGCCCACAACACAGCTCACCAGATGAAAGATTGCAGGCGGGCACAAGGCAGAGGCAAATAAAAATGGACACTGCTTCGCTTTCTCTCGCTCTACACCTCTTCCCAGCAGAACTGAGTGGGAAACAAAAGAGAAATCGTCCCTGGCCATTATAGTCCACGCTGTTTACTATGACCAGACCTGTTTTTGTTCTGACCCTATGTGTCTGTCTACCGGTCATGCTCAAGTAGACAGACACACAGGCAGGGAGGTGCTGGTGGGGAGGGAGGGGACGGGGGTCGGCAATGCAAATAGCCTGGGTCAATCAATTGGCTCGATATTTAAGACAAGAGTAAATCCGGTATCCCCACTGCCTTGTCTTGAAACCTGAACATTAAAACAGACTCCGAGACATCTCCGCTGTTCCCGTGGATCTGTATTGTACAGAGGCATCAGGAAATGCAGTGGTATGCTCCTGTCTCTCAGTATTCCAGTCGTGGCCCCTCACTATTATGACAGTGAGGCGGTATGGAGGAACATGACAGAGGTTGGGGCCAAATGGAAAACCACAGACCGCTCCATCCATGTTAAGACAATGTTGGAAGAGAAGGAGATGGAAGAGGGGGTTGTATTTATCTTTCAAATAGATATTCTGTATTCAGGAGACAAAGTGAATATTAATGCCCAATCCACCAGGGCTTTTGTGAGCTCCTTTATTGTTGGAATTGCTCGAGGGCAGCGAAGTCAATGCCTTTCAATTAAAAGTTTGTTAATACACTTCATGAATGCGTCTGATCACTAATGTTTTTTTCCGTTCTCTCTCTCTCCCGCATTTGGAAAAAAAAATAGGGGTGGACAAGAATTTAGTGCTTCTTAACAAGTTGGTTCTCCCAGGGGAATAAATAATGAATCTGGTTCCATAACATGGGCAGGGTCTAAGGCAGAGGAAACATCAAAGTAAAAAGACTGAAGGTGTTTTTCTTCTTCACCGTTTCCACTCCAACTCCCTCAGCTAAATTCTTCAGCTCCATCACCACCCCTTCAATAATCCATGGTAGTTCATTTCACACAGCAACTAGGGTTAACAACGGTGAAAAGAGGAAAGGTTAGACAATTTTCCCTTGATGAGCCATCACATTTCTTTTAGCTATAACCTTCCTCACCTCTGGCATTCAATTGATCATAGAAACTGCATTACAGGGCTAAGTAATGGTTCAGTGGTTCACATCCAAAAATTGCACAAACTGCAGTTTGACATTCTCTCAAGTGGGACATTCCTTTTAAAGCTGTAAATGGAACCATGACTTGAAAACAAAATTTAAGAAAGAAAAGAAAAACTTGCAGAGAAATCACAAATTATTGAGGCATGACAATGGGGAGAAACATGCTGAGCTAAGAATAGATGCAAAAAAACAGAGTGGTTCAAAGCATTTGAGAGTGGTGCAGGTGTGGACCACAATGCAAATCCTAATTATTGCAGTCCAATAGACTGGGGGGTTGATTTGTTGCGTTATTCCACTGTGTGTTTGTGCATTATTGAGCACCATCACATTAGATTGCAAAGGTCTTGTATATATCGTGTGGCCATGTCTGAGACAAAGCCTTTCCAAACTGGTTTATACATCTCTTCCGTCTCAGTGTTTGGGAGTAATTTGTTTCCTATGCATAGTCTGGAGGGAAAAACTGTCAATGAATATCCTTTTCTCGGTGAGAGTGAAAGGCTTGAGGAAGGCAATGTGTTCTATCTGACAGACACACAAAGTCCTCACTCCTAAAGCACATTACCTTCAACCTGATGAGTCAAGTCCATATTGACTGATTAGAAAAAAAATTATCCTTTCCCTACCCCGAACAGTGGAATTAAGATGACTTCATTCAGTCCACTTCCACAGACCGACACGGTGGTTCCTTCCAGGTGAGTACTGTACCTGTTCTGTCTAACAATAGAAAGGCCTTGAGGGACCCATCCCTTCAAGACAAAAGTCATTTTAAATCCAACATTCTAATGAATGCATTTCATATGCTATCAGAAAAATTATATTTTGGTTGTGTTAATGAAGGTATTGGGTAACAGAATAGGAAAAAAATCTTTCTATCCCTCTCAATATATATAATATATAATATATATATAAATATATAATATATATATATAAATATATAATATATATATATATATATATCATTTTTATGAGTTTATTTTAGGCTGTTGCCTCATGCTCAAGTGTAGAACTTATGAAAGTGGCTCATTGTTCATTGGCAATGGTAGGTGTTTTGGAAACCTCTGAATCTGTGTGATACTATATAGAAATCAAAATGTCTTACCTGCGACTCTGTAGGAGGATTTGAAATTCGAACATACGCGTGTTAAATAGACATATTTAAGAAAAGTCCAGGACAGAGGAGGGCATGACTTTAAACATGGCACAGATATTTCAATGTTTTATTCATATTTAGTCAAACTGCTCTAACTTGGCTCTTCTCGTGTTAAACAGAGTGTCACGACTCCTACCGAAGGTGGCTCCCCTTCCTGTTCGGGTGGCGCTCGACGGTCGTCGTTACCGGCCTACTAGCTGCCACTGATCCCTTTTTTCCCCTTTCTGTTTATTGGTTTCACCTGTTAGTGTTTTAGGTTGATTGGTTGGGCTTTATTTACCGGCAGGATTGTTTGGTTGTGCGGGATTGTTTGGTGTACATGTGTACATGTCTGTGTGTCACGGTTTTCCCATTTTCTTGGGTTTTGCTGGACTGTTTAAGTCCCCTGTGTTTGGGGCATTTGTTTTGGTGTGCGCCCTGTGTTTCGTGGGGCTGGCGTATGTTCACCGTTTTCGTGCATTAAAAAGTATAGCACTACCCTGAACTCTCTGCTTCCTGCGCCTGACTTCTCCCCCACTACACCCCGGATGTTACACAGAGCACTTCAGGGCTCAATTACCTGGAGTCAAATCCAACCAAATCTTATGCGTCACTTCCTTCGTAAACAACAGGTGTAGACTAACAATGAAATGCTTACTTATGGGTCCTTTTCCGACAATGCAGAGTTAAAGATAAGAAAAATAAATAAATTGAAAGAGACAAGGCATAAATACACAGTGAATAACGAATAAAAATTAACATGGCTACGTACAGGGAGTATCAGTACTGAGTCGATGTGCAGGGGTACGAGGTAATTGAGGTTGCTATGTACTGTATATATAGGCAGGGGTAAAGGTACTAGGCAACAGGATAGATAATAGACAGTAGCAGCAGCATATGTGGTGAGTGTGAAAGCGCCTGTGTGTGGCGTCAGTATACATGTGTGTGCGTGTGATTGTGTGTGAGTGTATGTAGTGAGTGAGTGAATGTGTGTATTTTGGGTTGTAAGTATGTGCGAGTGCGTGGTAGGTAGGGCTGTGGCGGTCATAAAATTTTGTCAGTTGGTTATTGTCATGCAAATGACTGCCAGTCTCACAGTAATTGACCGTTAATTAACATAAATATGTTTAGCATCTCCAGGCGTCCACGCATGCTGATGCACGCCTTTGGAACATCTACATTAAAACAAGTCGAACAAATCCATTTCAGATACATCATCACAATAAATCCATTATTTTGGTCAGGTCTAAAGAAACATTATGATGTGAAGAAAATGTATGTCAGAAGAACAGAATAGGAGTTTACTTCATTTAGCAGACAAAGATATTTTTTATAAGTCCCTTGCAATTATTTTATATGTTTTTATTGTAAGAATAATATAATTGAACATAGCTGAATAAAAGGATATTTTTCCCATTCCAGAGCGAGTGCGCATTTGATGTGGCTATGTTGAGCTTAAAAGTTATTTGACACATTTAGTTGTGAATGATACAAACCTTAGAATGTCGTAGAAATCAAAACATACACAGAGTGTACAAAAACATTTAGAACACCTTCCTAATATTGACTTGTCGGGGCATGCACTCAAGGTGTCGAAAGCGTTCCACAGGGATGCTGGCCCATGTTGACTCCAATGCTTCCCACAGTTTCATCAAGTTGGTTGGCTGCACTGATACACTCAAGCATTAAAAAAAACTCAGCAGCGTTGCTGGTAGAAATGATGTAAGACGGAGTTCAGCTTTCCTGCATTAAAATGCCTTGGATGGCTCTGTATTCTTTCCCTACCGATTACAGTGGGGTTTGCCTAACCAATCAGATTCTAGATCTCCTGACCTTGAGCTTGTCAGTGGCTGACTAGCTAGCAGTCAAAGGTTCTACGTTATTTGGTTCTACTCACCACGTTGAAGTCCAGGTTCTTCTCCACCCACTCTGTGGCCATCTCAAAGTCCTCATACATCTCCATGACGTATAGGGTGTCCAGGGCATCCACGATGGTGGCTCCCTTTATGCTCCCTGGGAAGGCAAACAAAACAAAGCCTTGAGGACTCGTATCCTATTTTCCTCCCATAGCAACATACTGTATTGGTAGAAAAACAGCACAGTCAGAGTAAGGTTTCTACCATTAAGACCAGAGGAGGTTAAAATCTCCAGGGCAGCTGGGAGTTCTAAGTGTGCTGTTTTATTCAAAGAGCGGGGCATATCTCCTGCTGCGGTGGAATATTGCTTCAGGCAACTTCCATTTATCTCAGTGTGAGACGTCATGCTTATGAACAAATACAAATATGACAGAGCACCTTTGGCTATACTGTCAGGTTTTTACCTGGTTGAGGAGGATGTGGCAGAGAAAGTCAGAACAGAGGAGTGAGCATATTAGCGTGAGTATTTTCACGGTGGGCTGATGCTTTCGAAAGGCTCTTGGCCACCAGACCTTACCTATCAGATGACATTATACCGAGCCTCCTGAGTGGCGCAGCGGCCTAAGGCACACCATTGCAGTGCTAGAGGCATCACTACAGACCCAGATTTGATCCTAGGCTATGTCGCAGCCGGGAGAACCAAAGGGAGACCTATGAGGCGGTGCATAATTGGCTCACCATCGTCCGGGTTAGGAGAGGGTTTGGCCGGCTGGGATGGCCTTGTCCAATTGCGCTCTAGTGACTCCTTGTGGCGGTTTGGACGCATGCACGCTGACTTGTGTCACCAGTTGTACGGGGTTTCCTCCGACACATTAGTACAGCTGGCTTCTGGGTTAAGCGGTGCGGGTGTTAAGAAGCTCGGTTTGGCAGGTCATTTTCCGGAGGACGTATGATTCGACCTTTGCCTCACCCAAGCCCGCCGGGGAGTTGAGACTAGATCGTAATGAGATCACAATTGGATATCACAAAATTGGGGAGAAAAAGTGGGTAAAATACAAAAAATAAAAAGATGACATTATACCCCGTTGACAGAGTACCGTGTCCATAAGTCTGGTCCTGTGCAGCTAAAAACACCCTCTTCCGCTTCATTAAGAGCAACAAGATTAATGAAATTACTGAGCTATAGAGAAATGTAGCCTAGACACAATTTATTCTCCAGTGAAGATTCGACTTGCTCGGTTTACCAAGCGCTTAGGAGAACCCAGCCCCTGCCAACTCTCCACACTCGCTTGGAGGGACGATATTTCTCCTCCTTTACTTCTCCTCCTTTACGTCACACTTTCAAAAGGAGGAGAGGATGAAAGGAAAGGCACCAGCCAGGCAGGCAGTCAAAGAGGAAAGGCACCAGCCAGGCAGGCGGTCAAAGAGAAAAGGCACCAGCCAGGCAGGCGGTCAAAGAGAAAAGGCACCAGCCAGGCAGGCGGTCAAAGAGGAAAGGCACCAGCCAGGCAGGCGGTCAAAGAGAAAAGGCACCAGCCAGGCAGGCGGTCAAAGAGAAAAGGCACCAGCCAGGCAGGCGGTCAAAGAGACAAACACTTAGCAAAGCTTTTAGTCCGCAGCATTATCAAAAATAAACTCAATAACACGACTAAAGCACTTTCCCATTCACTTACACCTATATGGCTTTCTTCAAATGAAAAAAAAATGATAATGTCGTGGTAACTGAAGGTGTTTTTATTTCCTTAAAAGGGTAGGATTACAGCTAAAAGCTTTAATGTAGATTGAACACCCCCGAAACTTAACAATGGGTGCTATAGGCCTGCCTGCGCCTGTCTGTCAACGAATGTTAATGTGGGACACAAAAAGGAAGAGTAGCAAGGGTCACTGCAGGCTTGACTAAACACGTTTCCACTGGCCATCCTTTTGTCACCTGGCATCCTTTTCCCTTTCCTGTTTTTCATTAATCCCTCACTCCATTTGGACTCTGTGAGAGAGATGAGGGAATGACATTTTGTGCCTGCCACCCATTGTCTGCTTCCTTCCTGCTCCGTGGCTAGAGTGCGTGCCTGCTTCCCCATTATAAAATACACTGGCAAAGAGAAGTGGAGAGGGGGGCATCCTCATCCCATTACTGGGACAAGCCAGAGCATAATGTGTGAAAAGGTGTTGTGTTTTTGAGAATGTTTTCACGTGTGTTTGTGTGTGCATGTACCTCAAATGTACAGCAAGCCATGGAGTGACTTGAATTCGAAGAAGCAGAACACAGAATATCAAAGCCAGATTTCTCTGATCTATCAAACACAGTCTTCTCACTCTAAGCTTCCAATTAAAATGAATTTCTATGACATGTCATGAAGCAGCCTTTATTCTTATAATAAAGGGCTCTTGAGATCTTTGTCAATTTTGAATGTAAGATGATAGATTTGAGTAAATGAAAAACATGTGAAGGCTTTTGAAAAAAATAAGGACGACCTGGATATCAGTTCTTATAGAGAATCCCAGTTGGTAATTTTAAAACGTTTGATGGAAGAACACTTTCCCAAGTTTCCATTTAGAAATCCTCAATTGACTCAAGGAGGACATCACTTAACATTTTTCTGAGGAAATCAATTAAAGGGATACTTTGGGATTTTGGCAACGTTGCCCTTTATCTACATCCCCAGAGTCAGATGAACTCATGGACACCATTTTTTATGTCAGCGCAATGACTGGAAGTAACTACTAGCATGCTAGCGGTACCTATAGACTTCCACTCATTGTGCTAACGATAGTTAGCATTGGCTCACAAACACTACCTCTAACATTCTTCATAATGGACACAGAGACAAACAAGTTTATCTGACTCTGGGGAAGTAGACAAAGGGCACCATTGCCAAAATCCCAAAGTATCTCTTTAAGTCCAACGGCCGGCCCATGAACAGGCTAAATACATTTCTCCAGTGCATAAGAGCCTGGTGATAGATGCGTGAGCAACATTCATGGGACGGCAGCTCTCGTGTCTAAGAGCTTTAATTTATCTCCTGTTCTTTCTCACTCGCTCGCTCTTTATATCTCATACTTTAGAAAGGAGCTCCTCTTTGGAGCAGAGACTCTTGAGCATTTCATTGACTGATGACACGCGCTAATAGAGTTCTCACATCATTAGCAGGGAACGTCACAAATGGTGGAAAATTGAATCTCATGGGGCTGAGAGCCTTCGAGGCGTTGTCAGACGATGCATTGTTTGGACAAAAACAACCTTCACGTAAAAGTGGGCTCAGAATATCAAACCCATACACACAGTGACATCGTTCATTGTTCTGAGGGAGGACGTCGTCACCACCTCATTGAGGGCTATTTTAGAAAACATCAGAACCTGGGGCAACTTGGTTTATTATGTAAATATACCTGTGGCAACTAGCCCAAATGTCTAGTCAAACCTGCTCTGCAGCTATGTGACACATTTGGCTATTCATCTTGGGGAGGACATGGTGGTTTCCTTAATACAGAAATAGGAAGTTGGAGAGTAAACCATTGGAAGTTTGTTGTGACAGCGAAGGTAGGCCTACATATGTTAGAGTTGTTAGATTAGATAATCATGTAGTGAGCTTTAGAGCAGTTATAGTCTAACTTTATATTTTGGTTATCTCCTTTGTCTTTCAGGTACCCACAATACAAACATAAACCATTCAAAGGAAGTTAGAGAAATCTAGATCAAAAGGTGGAATTATAACATTTGGGGGAAAAGACCCATCCCAACCAAAGGCAACATTGTTCAATAGCAAAACAGTACTACAGTGCAATTGGAAAATATCCAGACGCCTTGACTTTAACATTACAGCCTTAATTTAAAATGGAAACAATTGTTTTTCCCATCAATCTAAAACAAAATACCCCATAACGACAACAAACAGGTTTTTAGAATGTTTTGCTAATTTATTAAAAATAAACAGAAATATTACATTTACAAAAGTATTCAGACCCTTTACTCTGTACTTCGTTGAAGCTCCTTTGGCTGTGATTACAGCCTCAAGTCTTTTGGGGTATGACGCTATAAGCTTATAAGATCCTCTCAAGCTCTGGGCCGCGTCGCTGAACAACTATTTGCAGGTCTCTCCAGAGATGTTCAAATCGGGTTCAAGTTTGGGCTCTGGCTGGGCCACTCAAGGACATTCGGAGACTTGTCCCGAAGCCAGTCCTGCATTGTCTGGGCTGTGTGCTTAGGGTCGTTGTCCTGTTGGAAGGTGAACCGTCGCCCCAGTCTGCGGTCCTGAGCGCTCTGGAGCAGGTTTTCATCAAGGATCTGTCTGTACTTTGCTCTGTTCATCTTTCCCTTGATCCTGACTAGTCTCCCAGTCCCTGCCGCTGAAAATCATCCCCAAAGCATGAAGCTGCCACCACCATTCTTCACCTTAGTGATGGTGCCAAGTTTCATCAAACCAAAGAATCTTGTTTCTCATGGTCACAGTCATTTAGGAGCCTTTTGGCATACTTCAAGTGGGCTGTCATGTGCCTTTTACTGCAGAGTGGCTTCCGTCTGGCCACTCTAGCATAAAGGCCTGATTGGTGGAGTGTTGTAGAGATGGTTGTCCTTCTGCAAGGTTCTCCCATCTCCACAGAGGAACTCAGAGTGACAATCGGGTTCTTGGTCAACTCCCTGACAACGGCCCTTCCCCCCCGATTGCTCATGTTGGCCGGGTGGCTAGATCTAGGAGTTTTGGTGGTTCCAAACTTCTTCCATTTAATAATGGAGGCCACTGTGTTCTTCGGGACCTTCAATGCTGGCATCCTTCCCCAGATCTGTGCCTTGACACAATCCTGTCGCGGTGCTCTACGGACAATTCCTTCGACCTCATGAGTTGGACTCCAATTTCTAGAAACATCTCAAGGATGATCAATGAAAACAGGATGCACCTGAGCTCAATTTTGAGTCTCATGGCAAAGGGACTCAAAATTGATGAAAAAAAAGTCAATTTCTTATTTTTTATACATTTGCTAACATTTCTAAAAAACCTGTTTTCACTGTCATTAAGTGGTATTGTGTGTATATTGATGAGATTTAAAAAAATAAGATTTCATACATTTTAGAATAAGGCTGTAACGTTACACAACTTGGAAAGGGGAAGGGGTCAATGCACTGTGTCCAAAATCCAATCAGAAAAATAAATAAATAAATAGTAAGACATAGCAGATTTGCATCTCAAAAATATGAGCTTGTTTGGTTTCTTCAGGCATGGGAGCCGGAAAGATGGAATAGTAAGAAATCAGAGGGAGGGTGTGTGTGTGGGTAAACTGAGACTGAGTATCAGGGGCGTGGGTATGAGGAGAGGACAGAGTAGGTCATAAATCAGTGTGTAAGGAGACGTAGTGCTCCAGTGGTCTAACGAAGGTTGTGGTTGTGACAAGGGGGTCTGATGCAGGGCCATGCAGATCCACAGATCCCACCTCAGTGGGTGATGGATTCCCTCTCTGCTACAACCCCTGTATACACCTCCCAGTTCCAGCATCATCTAGCTCCATCAGCCCAGTGACTGAGGGGACCACACACACACACACACACCACACTGCAGGGTTAGCCCAGGGGAGGCCCAGGCTAAATTACACCATCCTTTCCAAATATGGAACACCTAATGCGCACATCATCCCAATTACACCATACAATGAAACATCCATGACTTCATCCCTGGAAAAGATAAACAGTTGAGTTTGATATTATTTAAAAGCTTACAAACAGTGTTGTCAAACTATTATTATTTATTTTTTTATGTAATTTTTTTACCTTTAACGTAAATGATTTAAAGCCGTTTAAACGCCAGGGTTTTTTCATATTCGAATATGTTGTAACTTAGATCGTATTTCACATCCAGAGGTTTTTGTACTGTGCCCGACCCGACGTCGGTTGAGACACAACATACTCTTGAAGAGGGTGGGTGTCATTTCAGTCATGGAAACAGAATCCATAGAATGGACCTATCCATTCAGATCACTAAAATGTAGCTGGTAAATCATTGAAATTTGACATTTTTACTTCTAATTGCTATCACAATGACGACCAATGTCAACTTAAATGGTCATGTTTATTCTATTATCTATATTTCTATGAGTTTTTCTATGGAGGGTGGACAGTATAATTTAAAATAGATATTCCCATTCAAGTCAATAGTCTCTACAACCATTTTTGTGGTATCATTTGAACGTTTCAATTAAAACATTATTTTTGTTTTTTTACACATTTATCAGCCAAAATCCCTGTATTCATTAGCAAGTTGAGTTTCAACCGATGGCGTGCACAACACAAAAACCTTATATGATGTAAAATAGGGTTTAAGCTACATTTGAATCTTCTTTAATTCCACACAAATTACCGAAATGACAGGCTAAGAATGGACAGAGCGTGTCTTGCTGGCAACAAAACTTCCCCTGTTTGCAAATTAGGGCTGTCCAGACAACAAAACAAATCTTGGTAGGCTGAAAGTCGTCTGTTCTTTCAACCCATCGATTGGTCGTGTATTTTTTCATATATATAGACTAGGGGTGAAAATTTTCCCGTTATTTTACAAATGTTCCATCTGGAGAATACATCTATTTTCTCCCAGGTAACCTGGTATTTCCCACCACAAGTGACAAGTGTCATTCAAAAGCATTTTAAAGTACATAAATAGACCGGTCTGGATTTGATTAGAGCTTTGATGGAAAACTCAAGCCTGATGCTACTTGAGCCTGGTGAGCCATACATTAAATACAGTTTATAAGCCATACATTAAAGACATTTAATGAGCCCAATCCCAAAAAAGCCCAAATGATTGTGCCCTTATCCAATACATATTTGATATAGGCTACTGCATATTATGTACGACAGAAAAACATAAAAGCCCATAGATGTCGCTAGCTTGGGTAAATAAATTAAACTAGCTCCAGTAGGCTAATCTTTTGGAGTATGAACTGTATTACTGTACTGTATATTGTATATACTTTATGGACTAGAATTATGCACATCGTTCAAACCATGATCAAGCAGAAGAGAACATGTGATTCTGGTGAAGCACATGCAGCCTACAACATTACAAGTATAGGCTAGCGAATTTTATTTTCATTTTGAAATATATTTGTATAATTAGAAGGCTGGCGTATATATATATATATACACACACACACCTTTCATAATATTTCCCCTAATGTTATTAGCCTACCTCCTCTTTCTATTGTTGCTTCATTCCTTCCTTCCTCGCTTTCAGCTGTTAAATGAAATACGTACCGTTGTCCTCATCTTCATCATTCTAAATTACATCCTTGATATAGGACTAGAATTAAATACACAAGGCTTTCACTTCTCTTCACGAAGATTGAATGGTTATGGGTCTGAAAATCCCAATAACCGGGTTCCCGTCATTCAACCCTAATATAGACAAACCCTATATGTGTTTTATTAAAATGAACTATTTGTTTGATGCTTTAAGCTCACGGTCTGATGAAATCAGACACAAATTAGCCAAGAGGGAGCAAGACATCAACCTAATCTGTCCCAACCATCCTTCTCCTGCTCCTACTAGCTTTCCTAGATTCTGCCGCTACTCTCCTGAAGTTGCCGGTAATAGGCTACATGAGGAATCAGCCAACTTTCTCATGTGGAATGCCAATTTATCTTACCATTTCTATAGATCTGCGTGCCAGTTATGGTTTTCATATGCACATTTTTGTGGAACAATTGAATTTATAATAACGCCTTCGTATGTCAAAATCATTGTTATTTGGTTAATCAAAACTCTATCCAAAACTAAATGAAAATGATACAAACTTAAAAAGTAACTTCTATTGCCATCTATGTAAACACAGCCTATAATCCCAACAAATAAAAACATTGCAGCCAGCAGGTAGAAAATATCCTGATAAAAACAAATATCCTATAAACCACATTGGCAACGCATGGCCTGTCTGCAACAATCTTGAAACATTGTATCAACTATAAACTTGGGTCCGGCCTCCTTGCAATATTGTATAAAATATTCTGGGCCCTCAGAGATTCCTGTGCCAGTGAGCTCCGGACAGTCACAGCTGTAGACTATTTGGGCAAGGGATACGAAGTAAATCAGGTATGCCTATTTTATTATGTTTCCACTGGATCGGAGCATGACATTTTTCCCTTTCAAACTGAGTGGTTATTGAAAGGGAGAGAGCTGGAAAGATTTTTCAAATACACTGTGGAAATATTGTAAAAAAAAAAGACTTGATATTTGCTTGCTATTTGAGGTGAAGAAAACATTACTTTGAGAAGCTCTGCAGGTCATTAGTGGTGGTGCATTAAGCCATCGGAAACACTATCAGCTCCCCAAAATGGGTATATTTATATGCCTACATTTTCACGCAGGCTAGGTAGCCTATAGGCCTTCTTCTATGCGTAATCAGGTGCGCGTCCTTACTCATGCGCTCCAAACAAAAGACAATTACTAAATTGACAAAACTCGCAAATGAAATGAAATCAATCAACAAATGTAGCATAGATTGTGCACTCTGTAAATAACGTGTCCACTTCGACAATGAGAACGGTAAAAGGCAGGAATAATAATGTGTTGAATTAATTCATACACATTACCGTAATCAAACAAACATTGTAGATTAGACATTTTTGGAATTAACGGTAAATGTACTACTGCTGATATGTAATGGGGAATTGATAGACACTAACAATGTCAAATGCAAACAATTCACACAATGAAGTTATGAAAACAATGAATGTGCACAAATTGGAGGGAGAAAGCGCATTCTGGAGGGAGAAGTACATTGTGCAGCCGCCACACTCCCCCTTCTTGAAATGTGCCATTCTGTGGCATCCGCAACGGATTAGTCTCAGCCTCCTCAATGGATGTGAATAAGACCGGTGTCTCCTGCTCCATAAAAATACATATTTGTTACTGCAAAAAAAAAAAAATAAAAAAAAAAAAAAAAAACTTTGTTGACCAACAGCCTATCGACCAGTCTAATAATTGGGGTTAGCCCTATTGCAAATATTTTTTTTATCTGAGTCGTCATTAGGAATCGGAGTATGGTACTTTCAAAAGTTAGGCCTACATTACCACCCCAGACAGAATAGGCCTACCAACGCAGAAAAATGTAAGCTGGCTACTCTTCTTCCGTGGCTTAACCCAACGAGAGAAGGTCACAAGTGTTTCCCGAAAAGCTGTCTTGGGTTTAAATATCTTCTATTGTACAGAAAGTGAATAGCTTAATCAATTGATAGTGAATTAGATTACTTCCCAAGCAAGATTACTTATCAGCCTCTGAATATCGTAGAAATGAAACAATAACATCACGTACGCATCAACGTCACGTCTTTCCCAGCTGTTGTACTTTATATAATCGGATCGTTTATTTTTTTCAAAGTCTTAAGCCAACAATGGGTATGCCTGTGTTTAATGTGTTTATTATTTTTAGAAAAAGGTAAGTCTATAGCACAACCCCTCAATTTGAGTCTTGGTTTTAACTCAACAGCCCTTCACTGACATGGAGGTAGGATATTTAAAGAGTGCATGGTGGAGGAATTGGCAGGCAAAATCTATAGATATAGCAGCCTATAGCCTAATTTTGTCTGTTAAACAGGTAGGCATACCTCTTATTTCTTAAATAGGAAGAAATAGGCTCCAACACAAAGCCCTCTTATTGTTAGTAAAGTCTAATTAAAATGAAGATGGTTGAATAGAATTATGCCAACTCAAATCTGTCTACTTTCAGCCCAATGAGCTGTCATTTTCCAATTGATTCTGCTGTGGCTGCTGCTTAAAGTTTCAGCACCACAATGTAAGTTACTCGAAACAAATCTAATCTAATTTTATTGCTCACATACACGTGTTTAGCAGATGTTATTGCAGGTGTAGCAAAATGCGTTTGCTTCTAGTTCCAACAGTGCAGCAATATCTAACAATTTCACAACATATACCCAATACACACAAATCTAAGTAAAGGAATAGAGTTAAGAATATATAAATATGTGGACGAGCAATCTCAGAGTGGCATAGAATAAGATACAGTAGTATAGTATAGAATGCAGTACATACATAGGTCAATTACTCCGATAAATACATCATGGGTAAGAAACATTGTTTTTATTAAAATCAATTATAGTAATAGCAAACTCTCCTTCTCAAACTGAACATGGGCTAGTCTGCACGCAAGATATAGAATTTGGGGGAATAGGCCTTATCAAAAGAAATTGGGGGAAGAATTCATTGACTCTAATCCTGAACTGCCTCTAAGCCTACACAGCACAGCATTGGGCAGGTAACACAAAAAAGTTTTTGTCAGCACGAACAGAGCAAGCCAGGACTCAGGGTTGAAATATCCATTGCCGTTTGTAATGCAGCTTAGTTTTATTTACACCATCCCCAGCAGCGCAAGAGATTCAGAAAGGTAGAACATTTTCTTTGAAAAATAACTTTGCACTGTGCTTCTCCCGAGCATGCGCTTCTGTAGCCTATAGCCTATGAATCAATTGTTTGACATCACACTAAATAGACTATACTTGAGTGTGCTCAGCAGCGAATCAGTGATGAGGGGTGGCATCGGGCACACATTGAGATATAGCCTAATAAGCAACTAATTCTAAAACAGAGAAATATTTAACTTTCATCAGTTAAAAATTACATGACCCACCCCTGGCCTAGATTGAACAAATACTAAACCCTCCCTTTAACTGAAATTTAAAAAGCACGACCCTCCCCCCATTTTCCTATAGATACCCATTCTATAAATGTACACAACCCCCCAAAAAATACTGCACCCCCCGGCAAAAATAATAATAATCACACTGTCATCGCTGACTGTAGCCTACAGCCCATGTTCTATATTAGCGGGTTAGGGTCGGGAGAGGGCCTCATTTTCACTTAATCACATATAGTCGGCCGGTTGCGGATGGGTTATTAGCAATAGTGGGTGGGTGAGCAAACAGCTGACCCGTGCACCACTAGTGGACACCGAGGAACTTGAAGCTCTCGACCCACTCCACTAGAGCCCTGTCGATATGGAAGGGGTGTGCTTGGTCCTTTGTTTCCTGTAGTCTACGACCAGCTCCATTGTCTTGCTGACGTTGAGGGAGCGGTTGTTGACATGGCATCATGGTGCCAGGTCACTGACCTCCTCCCTATAGGCTCTCTCATTGGTATCATTCTGTTAATCCCGAGTAAAGATGTCACAACAAAAGGAATACATTAGAGCAGGGGTCTCCAACAGGTCAAGAGAGCTACCAGTGGCCCGCAGTCCACCTATGAGTAGCTCGCCAAAGCAATTCTGAAAGTACATGCAATTTTCAAGTACTGTACTCCACTGTAAATTGACATAAACAAGACATTGCACTCCTGGTTAGTCACTATTAGCTTAAAAAGCCAAATCGAACACAATATCTGCCAATTAATTCGCAGCCATATTGCGGTGATAACCGTCTTGTCGGTTGACAAATACATTCCCCGAAACCTTCTCAATTAAATGTTAACTGTAAAGCAGGCTTACCTGACAGAAGTATATCATGAGAAAGTATATCGTTTAAATCTATTATTTGCACTCTGTCATGAAATGACCAGCACAGAACCATCGCTAGACCGGCATATTCCTCACTCACTAGATGAACAATTAAAGGGGATTTACACTGAAATCTAAATGTATTCATTTTCTTCCAGACCTACATAACAAGGACTCAGAACATCAGATTTCGTTGTTTCTCTATGAACATTTGTAATTTTGAGAGTGAAAATCTAAGAAATTCTAGAACCAGGAAAAATAGAATTGAGAAAGCATAATTTAGGAAAATATAAAACAGAACTGAAGAATCACAGATTTTATATGGCCCCCGTAGTTATTTATTAACCCTTATTTTACCAGGTATACTGACAGAAAACAGTGCACTTCTCTTGTACACTAAGGACCCAGGGAAGAGTTGCAAGGGAGAGAAGAATATGCCTATTTGAATGCTAGGAAAAGAAGGACGGATGCCCCTGCATTGCCTGCATGATAGCCGCAGGTCAGGTTCAGCTTGGATGAAACTTTACTGCTTAACACTGGGTTGGACTGATGAATGTTATCTTTCAAAAGACTTGTTTAAAAAAGTAGCCTGAAGTGATACGATTGTGTTTGAATACGGCCTGTGTGTAATATGGAGCCCCTCTCCATGGGCAGAGCTAGGCCAATGTGACAAATGATAGCCCATTTCAGCTTGGAGGGCTAGCTGCCATGAGCAGAGAACAACATTCAATAAGCAAGTCAACCTTCAAACCCATTTGGCATGAAAATGTAATTGGCAATGTCACTGTAGTGGCCCAGTCAAGTGTGTTTATTTTAGTCAGATGCAAGCTGGCTTACGCCTGCAAAACATTTCCAGGTCAATGTGCATACAAGACTTCACATTGCCCCCAGTGAAAGCAATGCCTTGTGTTGTCAATCTCTTGTGTCATTTTCCATTTTACACCATGTCACATTCTGCAATTGTGTTGAAGTGGGCCTTCAGAGAGAAGTGTGAGAAACTATAGATACACACAAGGTTACGGTTGGCAATACAAGTGGCCTTATCCATAATTCACACAGCAATGTGCTGCAGTAAGAGGCGTCTCTTTACAGCCACTGACTCAGAGTGCCTTTTCACTTGGGCTGTGAATTGCCAGTGACCTCACGATACTTTGGTGCCGACTATATGTATTGCGATTCTCACGATTCTATATGTATTGCGATTCTCACGATTCTATATGTATTCCGATTCGATACTGATTTTGATTTTATTGTGATTCGATGTTCCACACATATTACTCACTATATATGCCTGCTGCAGAGGGACAAGACAGAGCCATGAGAAAACACGTTTTGATCAGACATGGAAATAAAAGTCCTGAAGAAGATGGAGAATAAGGAAAAATAGTGGCATTTTGGTGCAGGTACAGCAAAATAGCGCAAAAAAAATATTGCTGATGATGTATAGTCAAAACGATACCTCATCAAAAATAATATTCCCATATGTAACTGTATCGATGTTTTCCCCCATCACAACTTCTCACTTCCTTTGTGATGGCAGCCACGTGTGAATCAGAGAGAAGCCAAGGCTTCTGAGAGATCCTTCTCTGTCGCTGGGACAGTGGCTCTGGTGGATGTGATACAGAGAAAGGTAGGGTACCACAGAGGTACGAGGGGTATTCCGGCTCACACACACCGGAGGTGCGAGGGGTACTCCGGCCCACATACACACCGGAGGTGCGAGAGGTACTCCGGTCCACACCACGGGGGTACGAGGGTACTCCGGCTCACACCACGGAGGTACGAGGGTACTACGGCTCACACCGGAGGTACGAGGGTACTACGGCTCACACCACAGGGCCCTGAGTCTGTCGGTCTGCTTCCAACAGAGACCAGACATCTGAAAGAACAACACTGACACTGAGGAGTGTTTATCTCTAGCGATGCAAAGAAATGTGATGTGCTTTGAGCATTTGGAGAAAAGCTTTAATCTTGTGAATCCAACTCATCATCGTCATTATCGTCCTCATCATTAACTCTACATATGACAGTATATGGGAAAGGATAAAATATGGCAGTACGATCGGGCATAATCCAGAGGAATTGGAAAGGATCTGTTATCCTCTTAGTGTAGCTCCACATCATAATCACACTGGAGCTCTGATCATCCAGATTAATGCAGAGACTTGTTCCTGCTATGTCGCCATTTATCTTTTCCTCCCCTTGTTCTCCCTCCTTTCTGCTAGCGGCTTCCTCTCACTACAGCCTTTTTCTTCAGGACACGAGCACAGCTTCCAACGGAGGAGATTATGCTGGTGATTACAGCTGAAGCAGAAAGCCTTGTTCCGCTCAGCGAGAAGCTGCTGGTAAGCACATCTCAGAGCAGCCAGGCAGAGGGCAGACGAGGGTCCTCTGCTGGGAGACGAGGAGGACAATAGGGCCCTCCAGTCTCATCAGAAAGCCCCTGCAGAAAGCCCATAGGTGTCAGCATGCAACTTGGCAAATGCTCCAGGGATTGTGAGTGTATATGTGACGGTCTTCATCATGCCATCCCTAAGAGCAGAACACAAAGCTAATGAATAGTCATGGCAAAACAAGCTTGCTGAGCAATGCTGGCTGAGAAGCAAAGCCTTTTCTGTGCAGTGCCTAATGGATCTGTTTGTAAGCCGTAGCAACTCATTCGTCAGCTCCGAGAAAATGAGCAGATCAGAGAAAACAATCAGACTGACAAACATTGAGATGGTGTTAGCTCTAATTCATGAACAATCCTTTCACACAGTTATGCTCACTTCATCAAACACGCCTCTGGCTCAAAGACAAACAGAAAGAAAACACTCTCGCATCTAGATGCAATCACTGCCTCTTGTTCCATCATTTGCAAAGACTTAGGCCTATTTCTTGAATTTCCAGAGCTCTGTTGGGAGCAGACACTTAATCACCACCAAGCCACACACGGGAGTCCCTGCCGAAACGATAACGCTCACACACTCACGGCACGGCGCTCCACTTGATTCTGTTGGGTAATTAATGCGAGCACAGCCTCAGATCTGGACGGTGTGTCACGGTTCGGTAGCCATAGTGGTAAATTAGCTCACAGGGGTACAGAGCTGAAGTGCACTCTCATAAGGCTTGCTTGGCTCCACTATTCTTCTCTTTTCAGAGGCCTGATGAATGTTTTACTTTCAGCAACTCAGAACCTGGACGATAGCGTAACATCATAATCCGCTAGGGGGAGGGGGGGGTTGACTTCTTTGAACTCCCCCATCAAACCCGGCAGAATAAAAATAGACAGAATATTTTTCTTCTCCAATGGTATTTCTATTGCAATTGATGTTAATTGATGGAGGATTGTCCATACATACTGTATCTCTGTGGGTTAATTAGGCATGGCACTGCTGTGGCAGAGGCTTCTCTGCTCACACCAGGGCTTGCTACTACTGTGCTTTAAAACAAGACTCAAGACAGAAAATAATGAGTATGTCAGGAGTCTTATAGTGTTGATCAAACCACAGAGGTATCGATGCTTTTGGCCCTATGACTGCTAGTGTATTGCGTCTGGTCTCTGGTTCAGGGCATTGAGACCTCTTAATCCTAAAAACAGTGTCGGTCACTGCTGAACCCCTGGACTTATCATCTGCAAGACTGGTATTTTATTTGCATTGTGAGATGACAGCTTTGATACACACTATGAGAGCCAGCAGCACACAAACTTGCCTACTGACAAGTGATATGCATGTCGCGAACGAGTCATTATTTTTGAACGACTCTTTTTACTGACTCGTGAGTAATGATTTGTTTTCCCAAGTGAATAGTTCATTATAGTCATTTGACCGGCTGGCCACAATGAATTCTACAGCAGAATTAATACGCTCTCCTCTGGCTCGCTCCGACCACCAACTGTCTGTCATCTGCGCGCAGACAAATAGATCAGGCTGTAGGCAGCATATAAAGAAGAAAAGATATGTTTAGAACTGATAATTGAACACATGGTGCAAGAATGAATGCAATTAATTGATTATTGAATGTAAATCAACTGACACAGCTTTGTAGAACCAAAACATACACCGCCTGCCTCTGCTCAACACTCGAACTCGAGAATGAATCGTTTGGGGGGGGATTGCTGGAGTTTGAAGGATATTGTGCTAATCTCCCACGAGGCAGTCAAGCAATTGCATTCTGCCAAGAACCATCCCAATCTAGTCCAACTGTGGCTGCAACTAGACCTCTTCCAGAGCCATCAATAAATATTCATATTTTTATACCTAGTATGGATGCAACGATTCACTGATATGCTTCAGTCCCAATTCAAATGTTTAAGATACAAGTGCATCGGTTCACAGACCCGAAACCGATCCAAGAGTAGCATGCATCGGTCAGAAAACCGATTCAGACGTTATGACCCGCCAGTTGACAAAAATGTTGCTCATATTACATTCTGTTCCAAAGATGCTTCCTCTCTTTCAGTGTTGAACTGCATGTAACTGTGATGACATTCATTGATCTACAAGTCATTTTGCATGCCAAACAACTCCAGTCAATATCAGTAGCCTAGTCAAACTTCGCACTGTGCCCTGACCAATGCGAGGTAGGCGGCCTGTTCCTGATCTTGCACATCTGTGCAGCACCTTCAGCATTCAAATGCTAAAATGGTTTGTGTGATATTAGGCTTTATTAGTTGAGTGACAACCTAAGTCATTTGTTAGTTTGTTGTTATCTATGCGCCATTGAAAATGGTGTTACCAAAATTAAAGTAAACTACCACAGAGACAACTCATCTGGCTATAGCCTACCTGCTGAACAGGGCTTACAATAACATCTATTTTGATTGTTCAGGTTCACAATCAGCAATACTTTTGGTAGTATAACGAGGACACCAATCCCTTTTGTAAAAACACTCTGTAAAAACGTCCAAACAGGGGCCTCCCGAGTGGCGCAGTGGTCTAAGGCACTGCATCACAGTGCTAGCTGTGCCACTAGAGATTCTGGGTTCAAGCCCAGGCTCTGGGGCGGCGCACAATTGGTCCAGTGTTGTACGGGTTAGGGGAGAATTTGGCCGACAGGGATGTTCTTATCCCATTGCGCACTAGCAACTCCTGTGGTGGGCGGGGAGCAATGCACAGTTGCTGGCTTCTGGGGGCATTGTGTCAAGAAGGAGTGCGGCTTGGCTCGGTTTCGGAGGACGCCGGCTATCGACCTTTGCCTCTCCCGAGTCAGTACAGGAGTTGCAGTGATAGGACAAGACTAACTACCAAATTTGGGAGAAAAAGAGGTACAACATTTTTTACTAAAAATAAAATAAAGACTTCGAAAACAATCAAAACCATTCGGTGGGGATGAAATTCAATGTTGTTCTATATATATATATATATATATATATACAGTGCCTTGCGAAAGTATTCGGCCCCCTTGAACTTTGCAACCTTTTGCCACATTTCAGGCTTCAAACATAAAGATATAAAACTGTATTTTTTTGTGAAGAATCAACAACAAGTGGGATACAATCATGAAGTGGAACGACATTTATTGGATATTTCAAACTTTTTTAACAAATCAAAAACTGAAAAATTGGGCGTGCAAAATTATTCAGCCCCCTTAAGTTAATACTTTGTAGCTCCACCTTTTGCTGCGATTACAGCTGTAAGTCGCTTGGGGTATGTCTCTATCAGTTTTGCACATCGAGAGACTGAAATGTTTTCCCATTCCTCCTTGCAAAACAGCTCGAGCTCAGTGAGGTTGGATGGAGAGCATTTGTGAACAGCAGTTTTCAGTTCTTTCCACAGATTCTCGATTGGATTCAGGTCAGGACTTTGACTTGGCCATTCTAGCACCTGGATATGTTTATTTTTGAACCATTCCATTGTAGATTTTGCTTTATGTTTTGGATCATTGTCTTGTTGGAAGACAAATCTCCGTCCCAGTCTCAGGTCTTTTGCAGACTCCATCAGGTTTTCTTCCAGAATGGTCCTGTATTTGGCTCCATCCATCTTCCCATCAATTTTAACCATCTTCCCTGTCCCTGCTGAAGAAAAGCAGGCCCAAACCATGATGCTGCCACCACCATGTTTGACAGTGGGGATTGTGTGTTCAGGGTGATGAGCTGTGTTGCTTTTACGCCAAACATAACGTTTTGCATTGTTGCCAAAAAGTTCAATTTTGGTTTCATCTGACCAGAGCACCTTCTTCCACATGTTTGGTGTGTCTCCCGGGTGGCTTGTGGCAAACTTTAAATGACACTTTTTATGGATATCTTTAAGAAATGGCTTTCTTCTTGCCACTCTTCCATAAAGGCCAGATTTGTGCAATATACGACTGATTGTTGTCCTATGGACAGAGTCTCCCACCTCAGCTGTAGATCTCTGCAGTTCATCCAGAGTGATAATGGGCCTCTTGGCTGCATCTTTGATCAGTATTCTCCTTGTATGAGCTGAAAGTTTAGAGGGACGGCCAGGTCTTGGTAGATTTGCAGTGGTCTGATAATCCTTCCATTTCAATAGTATCGCTTGCACAGTGCTCCTTGGGATGTTTAAAGCTTGGGAAATCTTTTTGTATCCAAATCCGGCTTTAAACTTCTTCACAACAGTATCTCGGACCTGCCTGGTGTGTTCCTTGTTCTTCATGATGCTCTCTGCGCTTTTAACGGACCTCTGAGACTATCACAGTGCAGGTGCATTTATACGGAGACTTGATTACACACAGGTGGATTGTATTTATCATCATTAGTCATTTAGGTCAACATTGGATCATTCAGAGATCCTCACTGAACTTCTGGAGAGAGTTTGCTGCACTGAAAGTAAAGGGGCTGAATAATTTTGCACGTCCAATTTTTCAGTTTTTGATTTGTTAAAAAAAGTTTGAAATATCCAATAAATGTCGTTCCACTTCATGATTGTGTCCCACTTGTTGTTGATTCTTCACAAAAAAATACAGTTTTATATCTTTATGTTTGAAGCCTGAAATGTGGCAAAAGGTCGCAAAGTTCAAGGGGGCCGAATACTTTCCCAAGGCACTGTATATGTATATATATATATATGAGAGAGAGAGAGAGAGAGAGTTTGAAGAACAGACGCCTCACAAGTCCTCAACTGGCAGCTTCATTAAATAGTCCGCAAAACACCAGTCTCAATATCAACAGTGAAGAGGCGACTCCGGGATGCTGGCCTTCTAGGCAGTTTGTCTGTCCAGTGCCTGTGTTCTTTTCCCATCTTAATCTTTTCTTTTTATTGGCCAGTCTGAGATATGGCTTTTTCTTTGCAACTCTGCCTAGAAGGCCAGCATCCTGGAGTTGCATCTTCACTGTTGATGTTGAGACTGAAGCTGCCAGTTGAGGACTTGTGAGGCGTCTGTTTCTCAAACTAGACACTAATGTACTTGTCCTCTTCTTCAGTTGTGCACCGGGGCCTCCCACTCCTCTTTCTATTCTGGTTAGAGCCAGTTTGCTCTGTTCTGTGAAGGGAGTAATACACAGCGCTGTACGGGATCTTCAGTTTCTTGGCAATTTCTCGCATGGAATAGCCTTCATTTCTCAGAACAAGAATAGACTAACGAGTTTCAGAAGAAAGGTCTCTGTTTCTGGCCATTTTGAGCCTGTAATCGAAACCACAAATGCTGATGCTCCAGATATTCAACTAGTCTAAAGAAGGCCAGTTTCATTGCTTCTTTAATCAGGAAACAGTTTTCAGCTGTGCTAACATAATTGCAAAAGGGTTTTCTAATGATCAATTAGCCTTTTAAAATGATAAACTTGGATTAGCTAACACAAAGTGCCATTGGAACACAGGAGTGATGGTTGCTGATAATGGGCCTCTGTAGATATTCCATTAAAAATCAGCCGTTTCCAGCTACAATAGTCATTTACAACAGTAACAATGTCTACACTGTATTTCTGATCAATTTGATGTCATTTTAATGGACAACATTTTTTGCTTTTCTTTCAAAAACAAGGACATTTCTAAGTGACCCCAAACTTTTGAACGGTAGTATATATTTTTTTTTGGTTTTTCTCCATTGGCTATGTTATAGCTAATTTGGAAATGATAAATAACTAGCTCAAACACTTAATCTGCAAAAATTACAAGTTAATTAGTGGGTGATGGTGAGACAGACAGACAACCCCAGCTCAAACAGGCCCAGCTCACACAGGCCCAGCTCTAAACAGGCCCAGCTCTAAACAGGCCCAGCTCTAAACAGACTCAGTTCATATGCTCCATCCTCAGCAGTTGATTTGAATTTAGAACGGAAAATGAATGTATTTATGCAACAAATTTGAGTGCAACAAAGAGTATCGTAGCGAACCAAATCACATCGATTCGTTCTCTAACCAAACCGAATCGCACCAAATCATCTGTGTATCTATATACAGTGGGGCAAAAAAGTATTTAGTCAGCCACCAATTGTGCAAGTTCCCCCACTTAAAAAGATGAGGCCTGAAATTTTCATCATAGGTACACTTCAACTATGACAGACAAAATGAGGGAAAAAAATCCAGAAAATCACGTTGTAGGATTTTTAATGAATTGATTTGCAAATTATGGTGGAAAATAAGTATTTGGTCAATAACAAAAGTTTCTCAATACTTTGTTATATACCCTTTGTTGGCAATGACAGAGGTCAAATGTTTTCTGTTAGTCTTCACAAGGTTTTCACACACGGTTGCTGGTATTTTGGCCCATTCCTCCAAGCAGATCTCCTCTAGAGCAGTAATGTTTTGGGGCTGTTGCTGGGCAACACGGACTTTCAACTCCCTCCAAAGATTTTCTATGGGGTTGAGATCTGGAGACTGGCTAGGCCACTCCAGGACCTTGAAATGCTTCTTACGAAGCCACTCCTTCATTGCCCGGGCGGTGTGTTTGGGATCATTGTCATGCTGAAAGACCCAGCCACGTTTCATCTTCAATGCCCTTGCTGATGGAAGGAGATTGTCACTCAAAATCTCACGATACATGGCCCCATTCATTCTTTCCTTTACACGGATCAGTCGTCCTGGTCCCTTTGCAGAAAAACAGCCCCAAAGCATGATGTTTCCACCCCATGCTTCACAGTAGGTATGGTGTTCTTTGGATGCAACTCAGCATTCTTTGTCCTCCAAACACAACGAGTTGAGTTTTTCCCAAAAAGTTATATTTTGGTTTCATCGGACCATATGACATTCTCCCAATCTTCTTCTGGATCATCCAAATGCTCTCTAGCAAACTTCAGACGGGCCTGGACATGTACTGGCTTAAGCAGGGGGACACGTCTGGCACTGCAGGATTTGAGTCCTTTGGCGGCGTAGTGTGTTACTGATGGTAGGCTTTGTTACTTTGGTACCAGCTCTCTGCAGGTCATTCACTAGGTCCCCCGTGTGGTTCTGGGATTTTTGCTCACCGTTCTTGTGATCATTTTGATGGAGTGGAGCCCCAGATCGTGGGAGATTATCAGTGGTCTTGTATGTCTTCCATTTCCAAATAATTGCTCCCACAGTTGATTTCTTCAAACCAAGCTGCTTACCTATTGCAGATTCAGTCTTCCCAGCCTGGTGCAGGTCTACCATTTTGTTTCTGGCGTCCTTTGACAGGTCTTTGGTCTTGGCCAGTGGAGTTTGGAGTGTGACTGTTTGAGGTTGTGGACAGGTGTCTTTTATACTGATAACAAGTTCAAACAGGTGCCATTAATACATAATTGTGCTTCAAACAATGTACAAGTCTCAGTCACAAATGACAGCTCCAATAAGCCCCCTATGATGAACGAGAGGTTTTGTATTTCATCGTTTGGGTCCTGCATGTGGATCAAATGAACAAAATAAGTCAAAAGATTCATAATTTTTACTGAACCAGTTGAAAAGATCAGAGACAGTAAAAAGAGCCGAACTTCCCATCACTCCTACTGACTGGCCTACCAACCCCTGTAGGAGGAGTGGTGTGATGGGATGACGGAAAAAAACCCACAGGAAAATGCCTCGATACATCTAGCAATTCAGATAGAAGGGGTAGTAGAAGAGGGACTTCAGAAAATAGCTACATCTCCTCTGGCTAGTCATAAACAATCTTCTTTGATTTCCTGCCCAACTACACGGGTACTGGAACTACCCCCAGACCATTCAAATTACTCAATATTATGGATCACAATTTAGCTAACAACTAATTAAAAAAACATTCTGACATGTATAAGTGAACTACTTTATAGACGTGCATAAAACAAGTGTACTCAGACACAGAATTCTTCATTTCATATTCTAGAGAACACAGTCCTCAGGTTTTGCTTAAAATGTCTACAATGGAAGTAGAACAGTTACCGGAGACTCATTTCCAAACAACACTTTGGCACGAAACCATTCTCTCATCTCTGTCAATTCTAGGTTTAATTAGATGCAACTTGAGAGGCTTCACGCTCATGTCGCGAGTGAAAAATCACTTACGAAATCAATTAGGGAAAAAACTGCATGCATTCCCCTTTATTCTCTCCACAATATAAATAACCCATTTGATTTACTTTCCTCATTAACAAAGAGACATGCGAAGGGTAGGTATTAATTAGTCAAGCCATGTGGGAACGGAGACATCAGCAGGACTTGACTGACTTCATTGATCAGACCGAATAACAACAATTATATTAGGACAACATTCCCAGGCTCTATTATTCATTTCCCAACCCTGGAGACAGGAGACCTAGTCCAAACAAAAAAAAACATGTCATAACACATCGACTCAGGTAGCAAGTACGATTACAATCGCGGATGCACCATGAGGTTGGACTGAAAAGGACAAAACGGAAGAAATAATAAGGTACAACAACGGTAGGCAATGGTGTCAAATCTCTGGGACATTCTAAATCTAATTGCAAGGAAGGGTCTCTGAAAAGTGTTGCTTTCCCAGCAGTGTCTCATATGAAAAGATTCTTCAATAGACGTTTGAACAAGTGGCATCCTAAAGCCCAGTGTCTAGGCCTACTTTCTGAACTAGAGCATTGTTGGCTTCCAGGCTGACTTCCTGCAAGGCAGAGCAGGGCGTATGCATCTGGCCCATCTGGCTCCTGCATGCATCTGCAGCTGGCGGAGCAGCCGTAACCCACTAGAGAAGGAAAAACAGAGCACTGTCATCAATGCCTCGGCCTGGTCTTCCCAGGTAAACAGCGCGTCGCAGAGCAGATGTCAGGCCATGTATTATGCATACCTCAGGTCCCATTAACCAAGCACTAACAAAGATTAATAATGCAAAGCTCCGCCATTTCTTAATTAATAGGAGGCCGACTAAGTTTATCCTTGGCTTGGGAGTGGCATAGGTAGTATCTGTGTGTGTGTGTGTGTGTGTGTGTGTATGTTCAACCAGTACCCTCCCCCTCAAGGCACCACCGGGTACACATTTCAGTAAATGGCTCCCTCTCTCACCGCGGCCCCTGGATATGAGTCTTGGCGTGGGGTGGTTGTCAGGGCCCTCGAGTGATGATTGGCGTGTGTGTGTGACCTCTCAGACAGTGGAGAGAAGGAGCACCGGCTGGGCTGTGTGGTGCTGAAAACCATTGGACGCCCCTTCGCTCGTCACTGTGTGCCGTTATGAGAGTGGGTGACAGGAACAAATGCCAGTGACAGTATATCTGGTTTCCAGCTTACCTGGCTAAATTAAGGGCGTTAATCACATTTTGGCAGGTAAATCCTATGCCTGTAATGAAGCCTTGTAGTGACGGCAGGCAGGAGAGAAGCGGGAAAGCTGTAACTTGTATTAAAAGAGGCTGCTGCAAAGCCATGAATATTTCATAAGGAAGTTGTTCTCCGGCCACCTTTGACCTTTGGTTGAGAGCCTTTTTTCTTCTTTGTGATGAAAACAGGTTGAAGAAAAGTGCTATTGTCAAGCTTTGGGGCTCTTGTGCTGCAATCAATGGCACATTAAAGGAGTTATAACCTTGTCCTTTACAGCATATCCAAGAAACATAAAAATAGGCTTGGCAAGCGCCGTTGAAGACAACATAATTGCCTTTGTCTGTTCCAGTGTTGTGGAAGCAAGTTAATGAGGCTTCCTTCTAAACAAAGTAGAATCTCAGCTGAGATCTTGCAAATAAATGTATTTCTCTGAAAATGGAATACGGAAAGGGCAAGGACTGATAAATGCTCCAAAACCAAGACAAAGTAATCTGCCATTAAAGATTCAGAGGACTATCTCAGAAGGGCATTTGCATATCTTAAATCCCTGATAATTAAATAGAATTTACACAAGGGTGATTGAAATTCTCAGTTAAATATGAAAGTCTAATCACCAAAATTGTTAGAAACTATTTCAAGAGAGTAAAGGATTAAGTAGGAAGAATCTATATACGGCCTTTAAATGAGGTGCCATACTTCACGAGGTGAGCGCTGGCAAAAATGTATATGCAACTCCTGTCCCTAATGGAAAGTTATGAGTGAGGCTGGAGAACATTCATGGGATATTAGAGAGATGTTTTAATTAGAATGGGAGCTCCGTGTGGGAATATTGCCTGTGTCTGAAGTGACTGGTGTCATCGGTGGTGCAGAGGAGAGCTGTTCATCACATAGAGAGAGAGAGAGGGGAGAGGATAGAAAGAGACAGACCGAGAGAGAGAGAGAGAGAGAGAGAGCTCTCCTCCACACCTCATTTAGCACCTCTGTAAGACAGCCCCAGACAGCCTGGGTATCAGGCCCATCTGCAAGCCTGTCAACACACCACTCCCAACTGTCACAGGCCATCCAGCACAGCACACCCACATACAGCCTATCACATACCAGAGCTCACTTACAGCTGGACAGACATCATATTAGAACCAAACAAATATCCTCATTGTTTAAATTTAATTAGGCCACAAAGAGAGGGAGGGGAGAGGAAGTGTTACGATAGAGGAAGTCTTAACACTAGAACCGCCATAGGCCAACAGCCACTGCTGCTGAAGAAAATCCTAGGGGAAACACTGAATTATCTGAATGATGAGGGTGAAAAGGATGACTGAATTTAGAAAAATAGTCTAATTATTTTATTATGAAAGGCTGGAAATGGTATGTAATCAGACACCGAGGACAACGTACAACTTGTGTAGTTAACAATGGCGAGCAGAACCAAATTAATATTTTTTATATCTTGTCATGGATTTTGTTTTATTAATATTTATTTATGCAATTTACCCTTTACAATTGTTCATGTACAGGTGCTTTTGTTTAGGAATAAGGCAAATCATTTCACCTGTGCACCCGTCTGATTGGTTAAACTATTGTTATTATTTTATTTACTTTCTACTTTGTCAAAAGAAGCTGTAACTGGACTGTATTACTTACTATAACTCTATTACTAATGAAATCTACAAATAAAGTTGATCAAATGTATTACATTGTAATGCAGGGATCATCAACTAGATTCAGCCGCGGGCCGAATTTTTGGATGGTCCGGAGGCCGGAACATAATTACAAATCACTTGAAGACTGCAATTTGACCACAATAATCCCAAACAGATATAAGATTTGACTAAAAAATAACCATTTCAAACCCTTCTTACATTTGTATACAATCACGTGTCTCTCTATTATGGGAATACTTGGGTACAGATTTCCAAAATTAAACTCACTTGGACCTGATTTCCTGGTGTGTTTACAGTGTTTTGAGTCCAACAGAAAACATCTTCATGTTCACACTAATTATGGATCACAGTTAATGCAAGTCAAATTTCAAAGCCAATGATCAATTATTTTCCCAAATAATTTAACAATGTTCAAGCTTTGTGAATTAAACAGGAGTTTTAGTTAAATACCACCCAGAATAAGCCACCTCAACCCACTGCATACAAACCAGGTTCAGTGAACCAAAGCATTATTCATCCTTCATCTGCAAATGGAAGTGAGGTCCTTCGAACATGGAGTATTAATTTAACTCCACAAAATGAAACTCAATGATAGTAATGGCTATAACAAATGGCTTGTAATACACTGTAAGAGGAACTAGCTGTGCCGAGTGGTTTGCTGGAGGAGGAGGAGAGAGGTGGGGAAAAAAACACATGTCATTGTTCACTTCCATTTGGCAAGTACTGCATCTTAATAAAACAAATACTGGGGCATTCTGTGGTACAAGACATGTAGCGTATACCAACCACACAGGAGGGGGCTGTTTAGTGTGTGTGTGTAAACAAGAAAACTGCAATCGTTCCGTTCCCCCCAGGAGTCATGCAGCAGCATACAGTATTCTCTAGTATGTCTCACATATGAAAGAGAGAAAGGAAGCAGCAACACTTTGAGAAACACACTACCTCACTGCCTTTAACTCAATTACCTCCCTTTAAAACACACACCTTAATGAACCGCTCTCAATGTCCAGCAAATACCCAGCAGCCATAGAATTCACAGACATAGGGGGGTGAAACATATATAGCTTATTGCAGTCTTCTGTGCACCAAATCTCAGAGACGACAAAACAATGTGCGTCTGAATCTATCAGTCAAGAGATGCTTCCATCAAAGCATATCAAAGCCTATACCAACTATTAAGAGCTTTCTCCACTTACTACAGAGAGGAGAGTTTACTAAAAGAGTTTCTTAAAAAGCACGTGTAAACAAAAGGTTTATTACTCAAAAATATATTTATGAAATCCTCTGTGCCAGGCAGAAAAGGTTCCATCAGCGATACATCTTCAATAGACGTAGACAGCAGCAGCGATACCGTCCACTAAAAAAACAAGATTACAATTTCAGTAGACGATACAATGCACCTTTTGTCTGAGCCTCCCAGCGCGACTGTGGAAGAACAGACTCGGTGGTGCTCCAGGTACGCTCTCCTCTCCCCGACCCGGCACCACAGGATTATTGAGTAATACACTGAACAAAAATATAAAGGCAAAGTGTTGGTCCCAACAAAAAGCTTATTTCTTTCCAAAATTTTGTACACAAATTTGTTTACATCCCTGTGAGTTTGCATTTCTCCTTTGCCAAGATAATCCATCCACCTGACAGGTGTGGCATATCAAGAAGCAGATTGAACAGCATGATCGATACACAGGTGCACCTTGTGCTGGGAACAATAAAAGGCCACTCTAAAATGTGACATTATGTCACACAACATAATGCTACAGATGTCAAGTTGAGGGAGCACGCAACTGCAGGAATGTCCACCGGAGCTGTTGCCAGATTATTGAATGTTAATTTCTTATTATACTCTGATGAAGACAGCTTGTCAGCTTGTTGGTTATTAAAATATTGCATCTGAGCTCCTAGAGTGTACGGCTCTGCTTTAATTTTTCAAGTGCTCTACTCCGCTAGCCTGCGCCTCGCCTAAACAGGTGTGCGTTTCTTTCGACCTCCACGTTAATTTCTCTGCCATAAATCACCTCCAATGTCGTTTTAGAGAATTTGGCAGTACGTCCAACCGGCCTAACAAACGCAGACCACGTGTATGGCGTTGTGTGGGCGAGAAGTTTGCTGACGTCAACGTTGTGAACAGAGTGCGCCATGGTGGTGGTGGGATTACTCTATGGCCAGTCATAAGATAGAGTCAACAAACACAATTGCATTTTATTGATGGCAATTTGAATGCACAGAGACACCGTGACGAGATCCTGAGGCCCATTGTCGTGCCATTCATCCGCCGCACAGCCACATGTTTCAGAATGATAATGCACGGCCCAATGTTTCCAGGGATCTGTACACAATTCCTGGGAGCTGAAAATGTCCCAGTTCTTTCATGGCCTGCATACTCACCAGACATGCCACCCATTGAGCACATTTGGGATGCTCTGGATCGACATGTATGACAGTGTGTTCCAGTTCCTGCCCATGTCCAGCAACATCACAGCCATTGAAGAGGTGTGGGACAACATTCCACAAGCTACAATCAACAGCCTGATCAACTATGTGTGTCACGCAACATGAGGCAAATGGTGGTCAAACCAGATACTGACTGGTTTTCTGATTCACGGCCCTACTTTATTTTTTTTAAATTGGTGACCAACAGATGCATATCTGTACTCCCAGTCATGTGAAATCCATAGATTAGGGCCTAATTTATTTACTTAAATTGACTGATTTCCTTATATGACCTGTAATTCAGTAAAATCTTTGAAATTGTTGCATGTTGCGTTTATATTTTTGGTCAATATAGCTTTGACTGATTGCCAATTTGGTCCTAATCTGTGGGGCAAGCCTGATGGCAGCAGGGGGCGGGAATGAATCAGCTATCTGCGGGACTGAACGGGAATGGGGACAGATACTCACCAAACAGATTGCTGGAGTGGCCTTGCATGGAGACAGGCCTCAGCTCATTGGATCCCCAGGCGTATCGCTTGTAACTGTCCCAGGCAAACTTCATCATCTGTGGGCAAAGAGAGAGGAAGGGAAGGGGGGACAGGGGGGAAATTTGGTTTAGTCTTAGCAGATCTATGAAGGGTGGAAGGGTGATTCACTTCCTTTGGATGTTTTGGTCATTATGGGCAGGTTTCCAGTTAAGTATTTGTTTTGTTAAATAAGGGTGTATTTGTGACATGGAGCAGACTTCAGGCTATTTTATGTTGGACAACATCCTGTTGTCACCTCAGATATTAACTGTGCAGGGAAGTCTGTCAATCATTTAATAGACCTTGACATTACACAAGAAAAAGTCTCAGTTTGACGTATTCAGTGACCCTGATTTGTGATACTTAACCACTGAGAGACATCTATACTCTACATTACATGCTGAATTTCTAAGCTACATGCGTCACAAGGTTGTTCTTCAATCAGTGTCTTCTGACCGTATCTATTTTTGGTCCCAAAGACTATAATTTACACCTAATCCTCCTTAAAAATCAATGGAATCATAGCTATAAAAAAAACCCTACATGGCGATTACAGCATAAAGCCGTTTGCTCCCTCTCCCTGGTGAAGCGATCCAGATGGTGGCAGATAAAAACTGTTCAAAACGAGGACAGCTTTTCAATGAAAAGGTATATTACTCACTTAAAACTGCAATCTATAAAGTTTAATTTGTTGAGTGCCAGTGAGATTATGTTACCCATTTAATATTGCAACACCACTGCTTTCGGTCATAATACAGTCCAACTAAGTTTGCATATGGGAAAATAACAGGCCATAAATGATCAAATTGGAAGGTAATGGGTTGTCTGGTTGCACCAACAATGCACCCCAACACAGTGCTAGTGTCGAAATCGCTCTCTGCACTGTCACATCTCAGTTCTCTTCTGCAGGGCAGTGACTCCCAGTGTGTCCTCCAGTGTTTGTTGTTGGGAGGATTAGGCTGTAAAGGAGAAGAGAGAGAAATATGCTGCCATTCTCTAAAGTTGATACAGAGGCAGATTGAAGCTGAAATCCCCCTCGAGCAAAAGATAAGACCAGACAGAGATTAAAATTATGTTTTCCTCAAGACTCTCAGCTTGTCAGATCCACATAGGGAAATATGGTCCACAATTCAATGCTGGCTATTGAAGATCACTAGCAAAACAATCTAAGTGGATGAGGGTAGTCAATGGACAGAAACAATAACGGTCCCTCTTAAGCAGAGAGATTAGGCCTACTCCTTTGTTTACAGATCAGTATTTTCTGGAGCGTTTTCTGAGATCGACACATCTTTCTCTGATACTTAAGCGGAGAAAAACACAATGGCAAGGTGTTTATTAATGATGTGTGCCCTTCCTGCAATGTGAAAACCAGAGCAACCGCTGTGTTCTCTCTTGGTTACCACCATTTCAAATGATGAGATGATGTTGCTAATGCACAAATGATTGGAGCACAAATGTGGAAAGATTGGAATTAAATTGAGTGTTAAAAAGTCTGCTGCCTGTGACAGAGAGCAGAGATGGATTAGAAGGATTAGGCGGCCCGCCTACAGCGACAGAATGGGGGGGTGGCATTCTAACCGAGCTAAACTGACCTAGACACACCCCCAACATATAAATCTTCACAACATTCTGCCCAAAAAGAATGACAATTTCTCTCACCCAGTGGAATATAAGATCTGTTGGTGAGAGCTGATGCCGCCCCTTGATAAGCAGTGCCCACTTTTTCAAAAGCAGGGGCGCAAAATATTTTGCTTATGCATGCCGAGTGCCCCTCGCCACGGTGCTGTTGGAGAGACGCACCGCTGTGGTAGGCTCGTGATAACTCCTGATACAGTTAGGTAGCTGATATTCAGAGTTGAAATAGACAAAATGATTAGTCACAGGAATGGGGCCTAATAAAGCCAATGCAACTGCCTGTTTTACAAACGGTAGGCTTACCTCATGGATGTGCATTCAGAAAATGTCATTGCGGGCCGACACTCTAGGCTACACCCCAGTAAGCACAGAACAACAACATTCTTTTGGCCGGTACGGACCAGCCTCGATTTCAACATCCACCGACTGGACGTCTATGTTTAGTTCAGATTTGGTCTGGTCCGGTCCCGATTTCAACGTCCACAGACTGGACGTCTATGTTTAGTTCAGATTTGGTCTGGTCCGGTCCCGATTTCAACGTCCACAGACATTCGGTTCGGACCGGCCTATATTTGGCCCAAACATAGGCGTCTATATTTGGTTCAGATTTGGATCGGACCGGCCTTGACGTGGCCCAAACATTTGTCCGGACCAAATCTTAACCAATCATAGACATCAGTTTCAAATGTTTGGACAGCACAGTACAGCAAAGTATAGTTCAGTACACCAGTATAGCACAGTAGAGTATAGTGCAATACAATGTAATGTACCCTACTTAACTCTAATGTAATCTATTCAATACGTCTTTTCAACTTTCATTCAGAACCGAAAATAAACCAGATTTCAACATCCGGAAAATAAGTATTTTAAATGTCCGGAAAATACATATTTTATCTTTCATTCAGAACCTAAAATGAACCCAACTTAAACTTCTGGAAAAATACATATTTTAGACATCTTTTCAATGTCATTTTGCTTACTGGGAATATTCTAGTTTCACGGGGGTATAAGAGGGTGGCAATTGTTTTTTGTCTTGTCTAGGGCAGCAGAACAGCCAGGACCGGGCCTGCCCTTCACAGTCACAATTGTTTAGCCTAAGTGAGAGAGGGTGTTTTGATCAGTCCATCATGGAAAGCCCACTACGAAGGCTTAAAAGGGAATTTCACCCCGGCTCTGTCACGGCAGATAGTCATTACTATATTAACAACATTACGTTTTTATCATCAGCATCACAATTATCCAAACCACAAGCTAGAACTAGCACATTTTAATTTGGTAGAGTCGGGAAGTTTCGACTCACTGTGTATTGGTCTGCTCATGGTGAACCACAAAGTCCGACATTCATAGCGAATGCTGATACCGCCCGCTAGGTAGAGGGGGAGTTCCCACAAACATGAATAATGGCTTTTTAACAGCCAACACAGTAATCTCACCGTTTGTCATCATGCCCATCATGGCTGTGCGAATTACAAACAAGTGTGAAAATGTGTCATCTTTCACCATTCTAGCTACCAGAGATTCGTTCTCTTTGACCGACCTTAGCTAACTTAAGTTAGCTAATGGTACCAAATAAAAAGCGTCTCAATTTGGTAGCCCTCTATTTCACCCTTGTCTGGAAAACACTCGTTAAAAATAGAATTGTCGATATAGATAACTTACTCTGTGTGTTGGTAGCCATGATGAATGAGTATACATAGTCTATGGTTGTTTAGTTGGTTTTCAGCCAGTCTCAGCTGGCTAGCAATCTTACTGCCAATTTAGTGATGCTAGTTAACCAACAGCAAACTGACAATATTTAAATGTCCATGTTAGGTATGCTTAGCTAGCCAGTCTAATAGAGATCAATACAATTAGTGGTTAAATTGTGTATTTTGTTGTAGGTGGTATACAATCTGATTCCACCAACATGCACTTCCAATACCTAGCTAGTGAAGATAAATTGGCCAAAATATTTACAAGCTGACAGCAAAGATAGCTCAATTTGTATGAATTGGGCAGTGTTTGACTTATCTGGTTACAGGTCATTAGAGGTAGCTTGATGACCACAGAGTACCTTCCAGACCATGTAATCAATTTAGTCTACCCCTTTCTCTTTTAGCAAAACTCCGGTTATCTGGAGTCATTCCAGTGTCCTGCTGAAAAATACCCCAAAGCGGGGGCATTTTGAATACACAAGCATGAGGGAGCGGACACACCTTGCGGTTATGGAGAACAACAAGGGACACTGAAAAGGTATAAAGCAAGACTACAACAGTAATGACACAAAGACATTCATGACACAAGCACCTCATTATTCTCCCTGCAGATTCTCAAAACACAATACAAAATTCCCCTGCAAAAGGCTACTATTGACAAGAATAATCTGTCAAAGTCAATGAGCTGGGGGAGGTTTACAGACAGTACTTTGAGATGAGGAAGGGGTTTTTTGTTGTGCAGGGTTGTGCTTTGACAGTAAATGTATTGTATGAGAGCGATTGATGTGCCAATTCCCCTCAATCTCCCATACACAACAATTCATACTGTGTAAGAACTGCATTCCTAAGACTTTTCACACCTTCTGTAGCCACCTAGTTGGTCTTTTGACAAAGATCAAAGATCAGTTCTGAAAAATATCTGATTAAGACTAATTAGTGGAGGGGGGAAAAAAAATTGGCCTGCCTGTGTAAACACAGCTAATAATTAGAAATCAGGTGTGCTATATTATGGTCGGAATGAAAACCTACAGGATGGTAGCTCTCCAGGAACATGGTTGGAAAGCCCTGATGTAGGGCTTAAAATAAATATGGATATTCTATCAATCTTCTAAATTTGTCTGCCCTTATGGATTCACAGAATATATTTATATAAGCTGTACAGGGCTTTTTATCATCAAACAGATGCTAGACATTCAGATATACGAAGAATGTTAATTTTATCAAAATGTTTCAGAATCTAAAATACAGGCGAGTGTACACTATTTAATGCTAACAAAAGAGAACTGTGTATTCAAAAACAATGTTTTATGGTAAAAGCAACATGTCATTTTGTTTTGTATGAACTGTGTATTACAGTTCAGCGTGTCCAAGTGTTTCTTAGGTGTAGAGACACACAAGTGCAGAGAATTGTAGTTACAGATTCTTACATCAGATAATGTTCATTACTGCCCGGTGGGTGTCCCACCCCAAATTGCAGCATGTCATGATGACAGAGACCTGTCTCGATCAATGAGTGAGAAGACTTGAAATAAACACGATTGGCTGTGCACATATTGTTGGATTACTTTATGAAGCCAAAAAAAGTATTTATTTTCTAAATTCAAACCCCCTGCAACTGGACATGGAATTAGAGTCCTGTTTATCCCCAATCGAGGACGAAGACAGCGTCGCTAAAGTTGGTCTCTGTGCTACACCAAACAGTACAGGTCTATCCTATAACTCCTAGCAAAGGATACCAGAAATGTTTGGTTAAATCACATTATCTGGTGAAACAATCCATAGTTTAGAGAGCTGGTGATCAGCAGATGATAGGAGAGGTGGTCAAGATGAAATTACAAAGAAACGTACCGTACAGGGTCAGTAAATAATTGTAAAGCTGTGGGAGGAGTGTTGTCATGATCAAACTGCTATTCAGCTCCTCATAAATCATCTGCTTGAAATCCAGCATAAAATCTTATCCCTCAAGAGGGATACAGTTCACAGGATACAGTTCTGCTACTGTATGTTAGCCAGCAAATACACAAAAGTTCGCTAGCTAAGTGGTTTGCAGGACAAATAACTTACTTAGCTAGGCACCGTATTTGTCACCTGCCCTCTTGGTGCTGGCTTCGGCTGTAGTGGAGCTTTTAACGTTAGCTAAATCCAACTCTGTTTCAAATCCTTTTTGCTATATTCCGGTTGAAATATGTATGGTTGAATCTCACCATGTAGCTAATAGATGCTCCATCGTCGAATTCATGTTGATGAGAGGAATCACTTGAAGACATTGCGTCTGGTCAGTTCTTTCAGTTTTACCCAAATGATTATTCTAAGTGTCCGCCTCCTTTCAAATTAAAAACCAGCCTTAGGAGAGGGAGCGGGGCCAGAGCACAAAGCACTGCCCCAACACAAGTTGTAGTATTTCAGAGACTGGAAAAAATGTGTCTGCTTGTATATTTACTAATGAATCTGCCGAAAGGAACATCGCTGAAAGATGTCCAACAGCTCTATCGAACAAGAACATCCATATCTACACCCACAAAAAAAACATATAGTGCGATCACTATAACAGAGCCTTTGCAAAATGTCACAAAGCAGTCCTACATGTATTTTTTACATCTTGCCACCCCAATCAATACACCAGAAGCCGTCGTTGGGTGTATCATTCAGCGCGCAAAGCCCTGACCTACCTTCCTCCTGGGCAATTATGTGTGAAACATATCTCACTGTCCTAGCAATGACATGATGAAAACAAGCCCAGATTCCCCCAGGGTGAAATTCCCCTTTAACATTGTGGGAGAAACTTCCAGAGAGGCTCCTAATGGTGTTAATGAAAGGCACCTCTCACTCTGATTTCTCTGATAATGAAATGAAAACAGCTCCACTCAGTCCCAGGCCTAAACAAACAGTCCCTTCTCGTCTCTCTGTCTGAGGGCCCCCCTGTAGAGAATGCTGGTGGGAAGTCATTTGCAACACAGCGTGGACTCCCCATACCAGCCAGCATTCTCCTCCAGAAATTAGATGAGTTTATCGACTCCCACACAGAGAGCGGGAGGGAGACAGACAGACAGATCTCGGTTTAACGAGTCTATGTTATTTACCCCAAAACCCTGGGCCCCACCCTCTCTCAACCTCCCAGCGCTCACACCTTACTCTGGTCCTGCTGAGAGGGTGCCAAATACAAGCCAGTGGTTCTGTTGGTTGGCTTAGCTAGTAACTAGGCGACTTGGAACCAGAACCATTTGCCAGAACTGAATTAGAAGTTGTGGGGAGATGGGAGGCATTGAACACGGGCCATATTGATACTCATTCAGTAGTGCTACATTTTGTTTGCAATAAAAAAATTAAAACAGCAGGCTGTTCTGGCGGACTATTCCCAGATGGGAATTGCTTTTGTTCAATGTAGGTTACCGGTCTCCATCCAGACGGCTCAATATTCAGTCCTCTGCACCTCGGTACAAAGCCTGGTCTTCCCACAGTGTGGTCCTAACGGAGGCACAAGGACCGGCAGAGCCAAGAGCGAGTCCTGCTCCTGCTTAGATGGAGCGCCAGCCTCCCTGATTTACAAGGCAGTAATTGCTTTTCCAGTCAGGGTTTAATGTGAGCATTTGAGTCAAAAATGTAATCTCGTCATTCGTGGCTCTCTCACTCTCTGCATGCGGTCTGTCGGCGGGAGGATCAGCAGCAGGAGCTCTCCCATTGTTTAATCGACGGCATTGTGTAGTCCAAAGACGTCACAGCAACAGTGGAATGAGTTGACAGCGGGTGCTCGGGGGGGGGGCATGTTACTTTCTGCCATGAGAAACAAACAAGACTGAGTTCTCAGTGCAGTAGAGCATGCTGGGATATCACCAAGGCTCTCCTATGTGGCATTTATGTGGTGCCCTGGGATGCAGAGCGGTGTACCATTGTTGTCCGGTAACACACACCTATGCTCAAAAGACAGGGCTCTTGGATGGCTGTGTTTGGTCTGACAGAGCAGAGACACTCTTCGACCTGCTGAGCCGGGCTAGGCCTCGGCAGGAGAGTCCGTCAGAGGGGACCTAAAGGTGGAGCAGGCCATAGTGGGCTCTGCTGTCTGTTAAGAGGATTAACCTCCCTCAGTGCGTTGTTCTTCTAAGGGCTCAGACACGCCAATAGCATTTGTTGGCCCGACAGTACCGCTGAAAGTCATTTGTGAACCGAGTGCACACTGATTTTACATGTAGAATCGCGTGAAAAAAAAGAATCAGACGTCCACAGCGGGGAGGCCCCTAAAACACTGAACTAATCGGCAGACAACCGCTAGATTCCCATTCAGTGTGACGCGTGCAAGCCTTTAAAAAAGGTTAGGGCGGGGGCAGAGCAGATCAGGAACAGATGTCTATTAATTCATAAACCAGCCCCAAGGGAGTGATTTATTTTCTATAGGCCTACAGTATGTGGGTTGGTTGGAGAGTCATGTGAGGACAAAACAGGGTTTGGGGGAAGAGTAAAACCAAAGTCAGTGAATCACGAGTCATAAGTGACTATTCAAAACGGCAAAGGAATAAAAAGGCCTAATCATTAAAAAATATTCCCTCCCCTCCCCATGTCAGTTTCCATCCCCTGCTAACCTGTCCTCCATGTTGTGCTCATCTTTCCCTCTTTTCTCTTTGCTGAGCAGCCCAGGAAATTCAGCTAGTTTGGGGACCTGGGAACAAATCATCTGTTTGCCAAATTTCCATTTCCCTTATCCCCTGCTGTCAGTCCATCCTCCCCCCTCATCTCACATTGATGACTGAGCTGTGTGTGAAGGAGGGCAGAACTAGGATTTGGAGGAGCTCTGTGCCATGGAGGTTTCTGAAGGAGAGGAGAGCCAGACTGGGAGACGGAGACAGACAGTGCCGGCAGCAGGCACAGAACCCAGGGCTCAGGACAAGCAGCTGTCCAGGACAGAGAGCCCAACTACAGGAAATGTCAACAGACACCACGTCCATGCCAACTCCCGTTTACTGTCAACCAAACTGCCTCCGTTTTTTTACACTCACTTTAGTGTCTTTCCTCTTATCTGCTCTCCCTCTCTGTCCTTCATCGCTCGACTATTGCGGTTCTCTTCTCTTTCGCTCTCTCTCCCACGCCGTCCTCCGATCTCTTTCTTGCAACAGACCTAAACATACCCATCCTTAACCCAGGAGGAGAGGAGTTGGAGAAGATCCTCTTAGCTGGCTGAGGCTTATCTGAACGCCCGGCTATTGGACGTGACAGTGTCGGGACACATTTACGCTCTGGCAAAGGATTAGGCCTAAGCAATCACTTGCACTGTCTTTTTGATTGAGCTAACACTCTCATATAAAGTCAGCTGTTGTACAGAACGTCTTGGTGTGTATGTGTGGGCCCATCCAGTCAAATCAATAGGGAGTTAAGGGCCTTGTTAACATTCATGAAAATCAGGTGAGCTGAAGACACTCATATCCCCAAATCTGGCAGCAAATTATTTCTTCCAGACTTTTGTCTCCTTGGACGGGAAGAAATTGCCAGAGAAAACTGACACCAAGAGCCATACTTTCTTCTGAATGTCAAAATACAGATCTTTCTTTCTTTGACTACTTGAATACAATATTCCAGAGAGTGCTGGTGACCTCCGGTATAGTTAATGGGAGCACGGCACAATGAACCGCACACTTGCTTTAGAGCACTGGACGTGTATCCTTTCATCATAAGTGCATTTGATGAAATCACCACCATTCATTATGCAAATGCAGCCAAGCATAGAAATCTAATCAAATCAATCATCGGCACTCAATGTGCCTGGCTATTTTCTCTGAACGATCAGGTTAGTGACACTTTTAAAGCGAGGAAAGTCTCGCCATGGTTTCATGACGGACCTGCAAATCTGGAGCTTACCCTACAATCTCTTCTCTAGCGTCTCATGCACATTCAGTGCCTCTGCCCGACACGGTTTGCCAGTTCCCACAAGGAGCCTCATACGAGGTAGTACACCCAGCATCACTAATTCATAATATTCCCACCATCACCTGACAACTTCACAAGGAGTCATGCTGTATCTGGCCCACAACTGCAGAGTTTATTATGTTCAAAGCTACTGGGCATTGTGTCATCAGAGAACATCATAACCTACTCCTGATTAAATCCATTCATCTGTACACCTTGCACAGGTAGATAAACACCTTTAAAATTAAAATGACACATTTCCAACAATGCCCTTATCATCCGTAATAGTACTAAGTGAGCGAATAGCAGTCACAAAGACAGATATCTTGGCCGCAACATTGTGCAGCTGAATGAGTACAAGAAGCAACACGGTCTCATCGTCAGCTATACTCTTCACTGCAGTTAAAGCCAGTCCGAAGGAGCGCAAGTCTTCAGCAACAAACAACATCTGTGTCATTGTTTCACTCTGGGGTCTAGTAAACTGGGCTGCAGCCTCTTGTCAGGATTATCATGTATACAGCCTTCTAGAGAGTCTTCACCAGACTGGAAGGCAGTAAGCTCTTCATGGCATTCTTCAACATGCCCAAGCTGTTCCCAGCACAGCACTACTTCTGCTGCTTCCCTCCTGGCTCCACACACACAGAGACCAGCCACTTGATTGGTTTACCTTATTTAGAGTAGGGGCATTCACTAGTTTGTGTGTGTGCTACATTTATCCCCTGCACAAACATGTTTATCCCTATTCTTCCACCATGACACACATTCAAGCACACACTGATTCAAGGCTGTTTAGGAACAACAGATGCAAAATAATTGAAGGGGACAATGTAATTGTGGAAGAATGAATGAAACACAGAACAGAACAGAAAGCGCGTGTCCGTGTGCAATGTCTGAGACTCCCAGGAGAGACCAGTAGGTACTGCAGGAGAGCCTCAGAGAGCCTCTTAGATGAAGCATGGTGTCTCAATGGAGATGGATTCACACCAAAGTGGAGGGCCAGAACGGTCCAGGTATTCTTATGATGTAATTATACCTGCTATTCCCCTTTATTGCATTCCTGTTTCAGGCTGTGTCTGTTCCCTATTTGTTCTACATCCATTATCTCTCTGCCACCTCTTTAAAGCCCCGCCAAACACTACTGACCCACAGCAAGACAGCAGCCCGCTCTGAAGGAATAAGCAGGTCAAATAACAACACCCATTGTAGAACACTAGAAACAAGAAATACACATCACATAAATATGCCCCACACCCGCTTATTGCCCTGCAGAGTAGCATAAACTCTCCCCACTGGCCACTGGAGACGAACGAACGAGAGAGGCGGAGGGAGTGTACACAACATATTACAGTGATCCTTCATGCAGCGCCTGTCACACTGGTATGGGCAGCGACTCCCTTATGCACCTGCATCTACATGCAAATAAGACAGAGGCCTAGTGTTGGTGGGAAAGCAAAGCACAGCTCGGAAGACATACGGTACCGTCCATACCATCCATCATGCGCTACAGACGACTCAGCCCTGCAGTGATGAAGTTATACTATAGGATGTGCTGACAACAAAGCACTCCTAATAGGTACCCAAACTCGCTCAAGTTTTAGCCCAACAGAAATTTGTGGGACTATTGCCTGAAAATTGTGTGCCAGACTGTTGACTTACATGTAAACTAGATTTGACTAGATAATCATCATCTGTGACTCGTTTCAGGAAACTAGGCGTATGTCGCAAGTCACGACTTCATAGAAGAGACATTTGAACAATAACAAACTTGTATGCCAAATGTAAATATGAATAAAGTTTTTAAATTACAAGCCTAGTTGGTTTAGCCACAGAAGAAGACACGAACCTTCCCGCTAGCCATGATTCGCTGAGATAATGAACGGCCTGGACATGCCAAGAGATGAGTTTCGGATTGGTCTGCCGTGTAGCATCTTCTGTTTATAAAATGAGCTGCTCATTATGTGTAGATAATCCTTTCTACTGGAGTTTTCAAAATATATAACGTTAGCCATGGAGAACTGCAAATGTGTTACTACTGTTCTCAACCAAAGTGACTTGACACAACGGGCCAAGCAAGCTGTACAAGCAAAATGGAAACACAGGACGTCTTATTTAACCTCTCTTGGGTAGGGGGGGCAGCATTTTCACGTCCGGATGAAAAGTGTGCCCAAAGTAAACTGCCTGTTACTCAGGTCCAGAAGCTAGGTAGATTTGGATAGAAAACTCTAAAGTTTCTAAAACTGTTAAAATTATGTCTGTGAGTATAACAGAACTGATATGGCAGGCAAAACCCTGAGGACAAACCATCCCCCAAAAAAACATTTGCAGCCTACCACTGTTTTCAATGGCAGTAACTTTTATTATAAGGCAAAACCCTCCCAGATTGCAGTTCCTAGGGCTTCCACTAGATGTCAACAGTCTTTACAAAGTTTCATGCTGGTTTTTGGAAAAATGAGCCAGAAATGGTCGTTTTTAATAAGTGGCTCCCATTTTGGCTGTAGTGTTTCGAAGCGTGTGGAAGAGAGCGCGTTCTTTGGTATTTTTCTCCGGTAAAGACAATAACGATTCTCAGTCTTAAATTTTATTGTTTATTTACGTATTAGGGTACCTAACGTTTGATTATAAACATTGTTTGACAACGTTACTAATAAACTTTGTTTGGAAAAGTTTATTAGTAAAGTTTGGGATTCATTTTGTATGCATTTTGATGGAGGGAAATTGGGTGGATTATTGACTGATACGCGCCAGCTAAATTGAGTTTATGGATATAAAGAATGACATTACTGACCAAAAGGACCATTTGTGATGTATCTGGGACCTTTTGGAGTGCCAACAGAAGAAGATCAAAGGTAAGGCATTTATTATATCGCTATTTCTGATTTTTGTGGCGCACCTGCCTGGTTGAAATATGTTTTTCATGCTTTTGTATGCGGGACGCTGTCCTCAGATAATTGCATGGTGTGCTTTCGCCGTAAAGCCTTTTTGAAATCTGACACAGCGGCTGGATTAACAAGAAGTTAAGCTTTATTTTGGTGTATTACATTTGTGATTTTATGAAAGTTAAATATTTATAATTCTGTAGTTTGAATTTTGCGCCCTGCAATTTCACCAGATGTTGGCAAGGTGGGACGCGCCCTCTTCCGCCCCACCTGCCCATAAGAAGTTAATGAAAGGGGTTGTAGTCTGCTGTGAATCGTTCATCCATGTATACGGGTAAGAGTCTAGCTACAGTTTCAGATATTATACGTTTCTAATTTTGTCAGAAACTTGTTTTCATTGCAAGTTAAAGCTTACTGTTAGCTAGTTAGCTGATGTTAGGTGGCTGGCTCGCTAGTTAACATTACGTGTAGTAATATTCCCTCAGAAAGCCATTTGCATTGTTATAGCCTAATGTTAGCTAGCTAACCATGCACAAGCTCCACCACAATCTGGACCTTCACTTCCTGATCACAGGCCACACCAAGTCCCCCCCGGAATGGACCAGTTTATCACTGGGGGAGAGTTCCCAGTCATCAGCACTATCTGCAGTGCCTCTAGTCACATGACTCTCTCCTAACACACGCCATACATTGCTGCTACTTTTTTTGTTTTGTATCCTGCTGCTCAGATACTTTACCCCTGATTGTATGCATACAACTTCCTCATCTATGACTGATATTGTTATTGATATTGTTCTTGAACATACTGTGTATTATTTTGTTCTTTCTCTACTGGCATTGACACTTTTTGATATTGCTACTATGCAAGTAACCATTTGGCTGTACCGTTTACACCTTCTGCAGAGACCCATCCACTTAGCAATATGTGGCTGGTGGTTATAGCATTTCTTTCACATGACCCATCAATTTAGACAAGTGTCTGGTAAGCGGCATCTAATATTTATTTTTTAAATTTACCTGGAATTTTTCCTTATTGTAGGCTACTACTTTTAGTCTTAATCTTTACTACACTACTCACTGTTTAGCACATGACCTCACATGTGAATCTTTAAAGGGATGGGTGGGGCTAAGGCTTCAGAGGGTGTGAACAATGCTGAATGGATGTAGACCAAAAGGAGAGATCTCCAGTGGGTGTACCAAAAATATTCCAGGGCCATTTTCTCAAAAGTAGGGTTACAAGTTTATCAACTATCAAAGCAGAATTACTTGATGTGTATGATATACCCGTTTGTAGCTCTGTGTCTCTGCTTTTATCCAATGTAAAAAATAAATAAAAAATTAATTTTGCTACATAAGACCGAATCAAGGTGGTCAGTCACATTTGACTACATCGTAAGCAAATCATTATTAGAATTAGGCAATGTAGCCCTATGGGACATTTAAGATGAATAAAGTTCATATACAGTTTAGAGTGATCACAGGCATTTTGCATATATCGTTCATTACAATAAGTAGCCTATGGAGAAATGTGAAATAACAAGGTTTGTTAGGATGGGTGATTGTTAATGCGACAATTGATGGATACAACAACAAACAAAAAAATAAGTAACAGTAGTGGCGCAGCCTCCCGAGTGGCGCAGTGGTCTAAGACACTGCATCACAGTGCTAGCTGTACCACTAGAGATTCTGGGTTCGAGTCCAGGCTCTGTCGCAGCCGGCCGCAACCGGGAGACCCTTGGGGCGGCGCACATTTGGCCCAGCATCGTCCGGGTTAGCGGAAGGTTTGGCCAGCAGGGACGTCCTTGTCCCATCGCGCACTAGTGACTCCTGTGGTGGGCCGGGCGCAGCGCACACTGACACGGTCACCGGGTGAAACAGTGTTTCCTTCGACACATTGGTGCGGCTGGCTTCCGGGTTAAGCGGGCATTGTGTCAAGAAGCAGTGCGGCATGGTTGGGTTGTGTTTCGGAGGACGCACGGCTCTCAACATTCACCTCTCCCAAATCCGTACGGGAGTTGCAGCGATGGAACAAGACTAACTACCAATTGGATACCATGAAATTGGGGAGAAAAATAAGTTATTTTTAAACAGTGGTGCACATTAAAATGTTATTTATCGCATCAATTCAGGCAATTTATCACGATATGGATTTTTGTTCAAATCGCCCAGCTCTACATTGACCTCATATCTGGTGATAGTGATTGGTAAACACGGACTATTAAATTCTGTATTCTGTGAAACACTGCACTTCTATAGAAGCTGACAGTCACTGCCTTATGTTTTGACTTCCTATAAGCCTATTGGGTTGATGTTCAGAGTTCAGTTGCCTACTGATTAAAATAAGGGCCTTCTCAGAAAAAGCCAGTTAGACATGTTCTCTTCTTCTGTGCTGGAGGCGTCTCCCTATTGCAACTTGTAATAAAACCCATTCGATATTTGATTGACTATCTGCGACTGCACTTCGCTTTTGTTCTCCTGGAAATTCCTAATACAGGCTATATCTGTTCATTTACATGCAAGTTGTAGCCTACCTAGCTACATTAACAGTGCACTGCAAAACGAGTCCAAAATAGCAGGAAAACAAAATGTTGATAATAAACCCCTCTAACAACAGAACGGTATCCGGTATCAATTCCCTTTTAGCGTGTGTGAATGAGCAAACTGAAAGGAGTGGTCTCACAGGAATACAAAAGGGACTTTAAAAACACGACCGTTGAAGAAGGAGCACCACTTCAACGACAAAAGTTTAGCTTCTTTGAATTCTAATAACGCACAAGAACCCGGAGCATTAACATGAAGAATACAGATTTGGAATCTAATTTGTGTTCATACAGAATCGTGTACTACCAGTCTCTCATTTGTAGCGTTGTACATGGGGTGCTCCTTGATCAGAATGCATCATTATTTGTGAGGTGGCGAGGAGGAGGGAGGGAACCTCTTTGGACTACATGATAACAGGGATTGTAATTAGGGTGTTTTATGAAACAGATTGAGCCTTGCTGCTTTTGATGTGAGCTAGAACTAGAGGAAGATCCATCGTGCTGAAAGAGGAGTCGCTGTGTTTACAGTGCATTTAAGCACTTGTTCAGAGGAGATCGAAACAATGAAAGACAGGAAAACAGGGGCAAGCTCTTTATACACCCGCCCACTACAACTAACAGTAGCGCCCACTCTAATGTAAGGATGTACTAGTAAACAACGCCAGACAGGTGTAGGACAACACGCCCACTCTAATGTAAGGATGTACTAACTAACCAAAGCCGGGCAGAGCTAGGACAACAATACACCTGACCTGCAGAAAAACAACGCACCTCGCCCACCTGTCCATCAGCTCAACGTTGAGTATTCATGTCTGTGTCGTGCACACTATAATACGATTATTTACTAACGTCATTCCTCTTAGGGGAATTTTCACTGCGATTTCAAGCATCAGCAATACTGAAGAGCCCACTCAGCTAATATGGAAGAGGCTTCTCCCTTGGCAGGTCAGTGGACCCTGACCATCACACTCTCCCCAGAGAGAACGCTATCCTAAACACAGGAGAGGAGCAGGAACAGGTAAACATACAGGACCAATACAAAGGCCTCCCTCATCATTCGAGTGGGTCTAATCTAAATCTGTAGACAGGCATCAGATTCAGTGCTGACCTGCTGAGAGGTTAAACCTACCTTGCATAATGTCCTACTCGTCTATTTATGATGGATGAATTTACTGATTGATGCTCTTTTTTATCAAGCTAGCAGCGAAGCATCTAAAATGAGTGCACATTAGATGAATTCAACGGACTCCAAATCTACGGTCAGTGTGCCCTGTAGTCGCTGAGTGACACAGCAAAACCAAGCATTTGCATTGACATGGCAGACAAGCTACAGTAGGCTAGACAGACTGACTAAAACAGGTGAGGATAAGTGCTGCCTGGGGTCAACTGATATGCTGTGGCTATGCAGCTAGTCCATAAGACTGCAGACATATCCATCAAGCAAATCAATTAGAAGAGGTTATGCGAGGGTAACAGAAGTCACTGGAATTACCTTTCTTTGATCTATTCTCTACCGTCAATCAGATTACCATTCGTCTAGCAGATTAGCATTTTTTTTTAAATAAACCCCAACCAATGACTCAGTCTGGCATCTGCCCACCAGGACAATTCAGCATCCAACGCAAAGAGACAAAAACGCTCCATATTGTTTCATCCCACATTCTTCTTTTATTTTTGATGTGGGATGAAATTAGAAGTTTGTACAGTGATCAAGAGCTAATTAAACAAACATTGTTGTTTTTTAAAATCAGCTTCTCTTTCTGCGCAAATGAAAACAGGAGGGATTTCCAAAGGGACTGGCAGGCAGGAGGCTATGTAATTACCGCAGATCTCCCTCTCAGCCTTCCTCTGTGGCTGTGCTGTTCTGTTCTTCCACCCACCCACACACACACACACACACACCACCCCCATCTAGGGTTGGGAAATGGGGAGACCTCTTCAAAAGACGTCACTCCAAATATCGCGATATCCGATATAATCATGTTCGAAATAAAACGTTTCAAACATGCTTTATAATTCATGAACCTACGGTGGCAATACATATGGTAAGTGATTTCAATGGGGCTTTTGACATTGACTGTTTTATACTGTTCAATCCAACTTTTACATTTAAAAATAAAAACATTGCATTTTCATCATAATCTGCATTTCCTGCGCTTTTGTTATCATTTCGGTATTTCTGTATTTTATTTGGATCCCCTTTAGTGGTTGCTAAAGCAGTAACTACTCTTCCTGGGGTCCACACAAAACATAAAATAATACAGAACATTAATAAATGAGAACAGCTCAAGGACAGAACTACAATGTAGAAAATAGTAAAAATAAAGAAAAACCCTGGAATGAGTAGGTGTGTTCAAACTTTTGACTGGCACTGTATATTGTCAATGTCATCATGTAAATCGGCCTAAACCGAACATGCACACACACCTTGCTAGTCTCCAACTACGCAGAGGAATGCAGCTCTGTTCAAAGGAAGAAATCAGAGGCTTTTCATAGACATACAGTGGGGAGAACAAGTATTTGATTACAATGCCGATTTTGCAGTTTTTCCTACTTAGAAAGTATGTAGAAAATCAAAAATCCCCAAAAAATCACATTGTATGATTAAGTAATTAATTTGCATTTTATTGCATGACATAGGTATTTGATACATCAGAAAAGCAGAACTTAATATTTGGTACATAAACCTGCGTTTGCAATTACAGAGATCATACATTTCCTGTAGTTCTTGATCAGGTTTGCACACACTGCAGCAGGGATTTTGGCCCACTTCTCCATACAGACCTTCTCCAGATCCTTCAGGTTTCGGGGCTGTCGCTGGGCAATATGGACTTTCAGCTCCCTCCAAAGATTTTCTATTGGGTTCAGGTCTGGAGACTGGCTAGGCCACTCCAGGACCTTGAGATGTTTCTTACGGAGGCACTCCTTAGTTGCCCTGGCTGTGTGTTTCGGGTCGTTGTCATGCTGGAAGACCTAGCCACGACCCATCTTCAATGCTCTTACTGAGGGAAGGAGGTTGTTGGCCAAGATCTCACGATACATGGCCCCATCCATCCTCCCTTCAATACGGTGCAGTCGTCCTGTCCCCTTTGCAGAAAAGCATCCCCAAAGAATGATGTTTCCACCTCCATGCTTCACAGTTGGGATGGTGTTCTTGGGGTTGTACTCATCCTTCTTCTTCCTCCAAACACAGTGAGTGGAGTTTAGACCAAAAAGCTTTATTTTTGTCTCATCAGACCACATGACCTTCTCCCATTCCTCTTCTGGATCATCCAGATGGTCATTGGCAAACTTCAGACGGGCCTGGACATGCGCTGGCTTGAGCAGGGGGACCTTGCGTGCGCTGTAGGATTTTAATCCATGATGGCATAGTGTGTTACTATTGGTTTTCTTTGTGACTGTGGTCCCAGCTCTCATCAGGTCATTGACCAGGTCCTGCCGTGTAGTTCTGGGCTGATCCCTCACCTTCCTCATGATCATTGATGCCCCACGAGGTGAGATCTTGCATGGAGCCCCAGACCGAGGGTGATTGACCGTCATCTTGAACTTCTTGAACTTCAAAAGTTGTAGCCTTCTCACCAAGCTGCTTGCCTATTGTCCTGTAGCCCATCCCAGCCTTGGGCAGGTCTAAAATGTTATCCCTGATGTCCTTACACTCTCTCTGGTCTTGGCCATTGTGGAGAGGTTGGAGTCAGGTGCAGGTAATACAGGTAATACAGGTAATGAGTGGAGAACAGGAGGGCTTCTTAAAGAAAAACTAACAGGTCTGTGAGAGCCGGAATTCTTACTGGTTGGTAGGTGATCAAATACTTATGTCATGCAATAAAATGCAAATTAATTACTTAAAAATCATACCATGTGATTTTCTGGATTTTTGTTTAGAGTCAGTCTCTCACAGTTGAAGTGTACCTATGATAAAAATTACAGACCTCTACATGCTTTGTAAGTCGGAGAACCTGCAAAATCGGCAGTGTATCAAATACTTGTTCCCCCCACTGTATTTACAAGAATGTAGGCTAGTTCACCCATTATAGACACTACACAAAGCAATGCACCATTCTTTGTCTACGCAGGTGTTTCTCTGCGTCTCATACATAATACTGAGACTAGGCCGAAAATCACCACAATATGTGCAATAAGGGCCTATTGGATTTCCTCCTCATTCACAATGGGTGTGACATCACAGCAAGCACAGTATTGTCATTGCAATAGCCCTCTAACTAACCCACTTTCAGAAATCAATTCCCAAGGACAGGGGGAGAATGATCTCATTGGCTACGATGATTATTACCTTTTTAAAAAGCCCTTAAAATGTTCCATCGCAACGATGTGGATAATGAGAACAAAAAGGGGGCAGTAACCGACATTATCTCCCAGCACTGATCAAATACCTGTCCTATATTATCCCCAGCACTGGCTACCTCTCCCTTTGACTGACAAGAAGATGGGGAAACCAGACTCCGGTAATCAGATATGTGGAACTTTAGTTAGAGGTCCGGGATGAATTGGACATGTTTATTTTTTGCCATAATCGAAGGTAGACATGTACACAAAGCTGAAAACTAGTTGGCAAGGGTTTCCCTTCAGGTTCAGGGCAATTCCACGGAAACGGAATTATACTTTGACCCAGATTTTTCTTTAAAAAGTATGCCAAACAAAAACCATTGATTTCAAAAGTTTAACAAACGATAAAACTATATGCACAACAACTACTTTGAACATTTTACACAGGCAATTAAAAAAAAAAAAACACATTTACTAGAAAACTGTGCAAATGTAAAGTTTGAAAGCTATGATCCCTTATTGTGTAGATGAAGGGGAGGAGATGGGTTAAAGCTGTTTTTTTAATCCCCGAGACAACATGGATTGTGTGCGTTCCATTCAGAGGGTGAATGAGCATGGCAAAATATTGAAATGCATTTGAATGGGTATGGTAGTAGGTGCCAGGCACAATGGTTTGTGTCATGTTTTTCATGCTCAACAGTTTCCTGTGTGTATCAAGAATGGGAAGCATTGGAGTCAGCCTGGGCCAGCATCCCTGCGGAACACTTTCGACACCTGTAGATCCCATGCCCCCAACAAATTGAGGCTGTTCTGAGGGCAAAATGGGAGGGGGGGGGGTGCAACAGCTCTGACACACACACACACACACACACCACCAGGGGTCTTTTCACAGTCCCCAAATCCAGAACAAATTCAAGAAAGCGTACAGAAAAATATAGAGCCCTTATTGCATGGAACTTCCTTCCATCTCATATTGCTCAAATAAACAGCAGACCTGGTTTCAAAAAACAGATAAAGCAACACCTCACGGCACAACGCCTCTCTATTTGACCTAGATAGTTTGTGTGTATGCATTGATATGTAGGCTACGTGTGTCTTTAGAAAAAAATGAATGTAGTTCTGTCCTTGAGCAGTTCTTGTCTATTGATGTTCTGTATTATGTTTGTCGTGTCTTTGACTATGCCGGATTAAGTGATGACATGCTATTCAATAAAATCCTTTCTCAGTAATTAATATTACCTGATTGAGCTAATCATGTAAATGTAATTAACTAGAAAGTCGGGGCATCATGAAATAATATTTAGAGCAGTTGTCTTCCGAATAAACTCTTAAAGACCTAGTAATATTTTACATCAATAGCAGTCAATATTAATCATCACCTGATTTCAGTCTCATCTGAAAGTTGTAAATTCTTGGTTATCTTCACAAACCCTGGCTAACAAGTTGAGCAATACAAAATTGGGTTTAATTATTTATTCATTAAATACCTAACTAAATCACATAGAATTACATATACACAAAATGAATCATACCTTGATTACAAATTACGTCATGAAGGAAAACGTCCCTAGTGGACAGAACAGATATGACAGCTGGTTACACAAAGGAAAGGGGGCTGGGTTTGAGTGAAAGAGCAGGAAGACTGAAGAACAAAGGGAGAAGCGATGTCTCTATCGGGCTGTAGGCAACTACTCAATCGTGAATGCAGAATCTTATGCATTCTAAATTACCACCCATTTAGAAAAGGAAAATGCAATAAATATTTACTCGGTAGGTTGGTGGTAGATGGAAGGCCGTGTTGCCCAAGAGAGTCCTTTGAAGAATGTCTCTGGTGGTAAATTGAATACGTTGTAGTAACGTTGTGTGGTAGAAGGGATACTCTGCCTGTTCTTTCCTAGCCCACGTTTGCAGCTGCTGTTGCCAACTCAACGGCTAGGAGGTATCACTTCTGTAGTGAATAAGAGTTCAAAGTTCATACTATTCGCAACCAAAGCGCACGCCGAGGTTGGCTTCGTTCTGTAGTTATTATCTGAACCCTTCTGACATCGGATCATCATCCTGATGTACCCGGAACAGAACGTTATATTTTTGTCAAGGCTTTCTATAGGAAGGGAGAGGAGGGTGTGTTTCATAGTTTATAACCAATGTCTCTTCACGTGGGCGGGCCACTGAGTCGGGCCTAATTCACTCATGAAAACCCAATTCTCACATTTTAAAAGCTAAAATCACATTTCATCCCATCACAAATAATTTCATATTCAAACATTTAAATTGCACAACAATTCCATGTGAATCTGATAACTATAATGTGTAGACTTTCCACTGTACCGTTTATGTCATCCTATCATTGATGAGAATGTCTCAGATGACAACCGAACTGACATCATATTCATTAAGTACCAACGCATATGTTCAACTGGTTGGATTACCAAAATATGGTTAATTTCCCCCCACTGGCTGATGTTCCCAGAATCTCTGTTTAACAAAGGCTATTCAAGAGTCCCTCTGTAGAGTCAAGAGAGGGAAGGGAGAAAGGTATTTATGGAGGGGGGGGGGTCATAACCTTACCCACAGGCCAACGTCATGACAGTTTGTTTTGTGTGGACCCTAGGAAGAGTAGCTGCTGCTTTTGCAATAGCTAATGGTGATCCTAATAAAATACCATTACCGAAAGTCAATATTAGGAAGGTGTTCTTAATGTTTTATACACTCTGTGTTTTCAGTAACCCAAAATATTTTATTTTCAACTGTTTGAAGCTGGTGTACAAAACGAAAGAAAAAGACTCAAAAACAAAACATTAGAACAGGAAGCATAGAAATAGTGCACATAGAACAGCTCTACCGCTTCTTAGACTTGCTTTCAATGAGAATCTATCATTCACAATTCTATATGAATTTGGTCAGGTCGCCCAAAAACCTATATTGAGGCTTTAACTGGAGAGAGAGCAAGAGAAGAGACAGTGGCAGAGAGAGTGAGGGGTTGTCTAGATTGTTTTCAAAGTCTTGCTTTGACCACCAAATGACAGAAGAGGAAAAAAACAGTTAAAAGCTGAACATGACAGTATGCCAGTGGAAGGGAGGACAGTAGCAGGTGACCCAACTGTGGTGTGACTACTATCATTTCCCATTGTAGCCAATTCAATTGCAGTAATTCCGTTACCGATTTAGTAACAGAATTGCACGTTTTAATCACTTCGTAATTCCTATCAGTTAAAATAAATGGGTGGGTTTACTTTTACTTGTTACATGAGGGAGAGAAAGTAGAAAAATGTCTTAAAGATGTGGGTTTTTGGTAACAGAACTACAAGGCACAAGGCAATGTTTCTTAACCTTACAGAAGGCAAATAATGTATCCAAAACTAAATATAAGTGTTGATATTAGTTGGTAGGGTCTTTACGTCAACATTGTGTTTTGATGTACTTCTAATACTACCAGAAAAAGTCCTAAAAGGTATGTTATCTAAGACCCCCTTTCCATCCGGTTGACCAGAAATCAAAGCCTTGGCTTACTCCACATTTGTAGGAGGGAAAATGTTTGAAAAATGTATATACACACCTTAATTTCTGAACTTCATATGTTGGCGCTCATGGGTCCTCTTACATGGAAATGCCCTTCAATTGATTCAAGTGGAATAGAATCTGCTCAATGGCTGACATCAATGGCAGTGAAGTTGACCGCCGCTTGGTGCTCAGACAACACAGCACAATGAGCCACTGTATCCATTTCAGCATTCCCCATGGAGGTCACCACTGTTACGGCAGCTTGTCATTAACCCAACGTGCAGACTGGAGAGGCAAGCAATGAGTCCCCCCTCCCTCCTGCATATAGATGATGGCAAATCATTGACTGCTGTGCAAAGATCTGGGAGTTAACGACCCTGTTTGCTGGAGGCGTCCTATTGAGTAATCTGCAACTGGAGGCATGTGTGTAGTGCTTGAAGTCCCCAGGGAGGACTGGCAAATTACAGGACAACAAATCCAATAGTGAAACAAAAGCATTAATGAAATCCTCCCTGGGGGGGATGACGTCTAGCTAACAAGTGCAGCTCGGGGGGGTGTAGTGATGGGGGAGGTGGCGGTGTGGGTGGAACACTGGGCACTGGCAACGAAGTGGGTCTTTGGCACAAGGGTGACAGATGGCCAAACAGCACACACACTGTGTGGGGGAGCCAATGTGGCCTCCCCTGGGACGGCATGGGCACACAGCTGAAAAGTGCGAGGCAGAGTTGGGTTACAGATGTTTGCCCTGCGCCCTAAAAGAAAGCAAAGAGGTGGCGGCTGGCCAGCGGGCTGATTTGGCTGTGGTCGATGATGGCATCTTTTACACATGGCAAAGTGCTGGACCGGCGGGATTGAGTTACGCAGGAGCACGCCTACTCAGAGGCCATCTGCACACTGACACTACTACACTCCGTTCTCTCACCATCATCAATATACTTGTATTACCAATTTGATAACGCACTTAACAGTGGTAATAAAGCTTCTGTCTAAACCCAAATTGTAACACTCAAAACATATTGGGTCTTTTTACTCCACCAAAACAATTGTCTCCAGTGTTGTGATATCGAGCCATCACCCACTGAGATAGAAAACTGGATCTATGTAAAAGGACCAACAAATGTATTGGATTTTCTTACACCAAATTACAGCAGCTCTTGCATTTCAGAAGTATCACAGAAAAATAATACATTAAACATTTACGATGATCAACCTTGCAAAACGAGATTCTTCAAAAACACTGCTTTGAGGAAATACTATAAGTGTTTCATCCAAAGTCAAAGAAGAAATGCAAAGCCGATTCGGGAGTGAAGCAGCACAAACATCATGAAAAATGAATGGCATTTTAAACCTGACATGCATTCAGGCTACTAGGATATCATAACTTATTTTTAAGGCAGCGAAGTGCATGAAATGTTGCTTCTGCTAACGCGCCATTACGCCACTTCCATGAAGCGACATACATGCCTTGCCGCCGTGGCCATGTGTGGTGTAAATCTGTGAGCTTCTCCTCCATGGCGTCTCATTGGCTTTCCAGTAAATCTCAGGCTGCTACCCACCTGCGTTACATGAGATGAATTGGTCAGGAAATCGATAAGCCATTGGTCCTTTAAGTGTGTTCTGTCACTGCGACGTGTGGCCAGAGAGATGCTTGATACCAGGTAGGCGAAGAAGAACCACTGTGATTGGCTGATGGATCCAAGACTCACCTTCTCAGACCATTATTTCACAACAGGTGAACCACATTGAAGATTGTCAGCAGCTATTAAAAGGCACTGCGGACACAGCTTTCAGAAGGTCACGGACATTCTTCCATTGAACGTTGCTTTGGGACAAGAGTCATCCAGCTCTCATCTGCAGAGCATAGTAGAGACTACATTGTCGTAAAGAACAAGTCCTTTCTCCGATTGTTTGACTGGTGTCGGAAATATGTTGTCTTGTTGCCTTGAAGCTGAGCAGCAACAATATGGCGTGTAGGGTTAAATCAGTCTATCTTGCTTATATCACACATCCTGCGGTCACTCGAAATTGTGGCAAATGGCTGATTTCGAGCATTAGGCCTCCAATAACGTGATAGGTAGTTAACAGTGTTAAACAATACCAGATTATCCTACTGAGGAACACCATATTAAACACAAATCAATAGAAACTGATTGCTGACAGGGAAAGGGATGAAATTCAACAGGAAAATCAATAAACTCGCAGTTCTGGAAGCTCCTGTTATTAATTGGGTAAAAGAGCCGCTGGATTATAGGTATTGACAACATAAACATGCTATCGTGAAGGGGGGGAAAAAAGGATTTAGCAATTTATGATCACTTTCATTATGTGAGGAGAGCTGTCCTGGCAAAAACTACAGCCGGAACAATACCAATATCACGATACTCGTTAGTATCTTTGAAAGGAAACAAAACACGAAGCGGAGTTAAATTCTCTAGGAAAACAGCCCTAATGTTGGAAACAAACATCATTATGTTGTCATCCAGAGTCACATTTCTTTGTTTTCCAAGCTACAGCACACAACAATGTACATAGAGCAGGTTTTTAAAGAGTTTGGTCTGGTTTGTGTTTTCATATTTGCCATGACATTTCTTTTGTGATACTGGTATCGTCACAGCCCTGGCAAAATTTTAAAAAATAATAATAATAATGTAATTGAAAGGTGTTAGTACACACGTCTTCAAAACAAGGTCCGGTCAGGACTATTTAATTGAAGAGGGGAGCGTTCTGTTCACTTCAAACTGTTCTTTTGATTTTTATTCATTATTGGGAACAGTGGAATCTGGTTTGACCTAGCCTCGACACAAGGCAAACTAATGAAGACCTTGTGAAAAGCCAATTGATTTTCTTCCCTCCTCCCCTCGATACGGAAGCAGTTAAGGAAATTATGGATGGCTTTGCCTAACAGGCTGTAGATCATGATTAAAGAGCAGAGGCCCAACATTATTCAAATCTGTTGGCCTGTAAGTGCGGTTTGTTGAATGAATAGTCACAGCACAGCACTGTCTGTGAAGGTGATCCAATCTGCACTGTTGGCATACAGATCTGATGGACTGGATACAAAGTCTATATAGACTTGGTCACATGGGCAACTCCTTTCACCACGCGATATCACATGTCAAATTTCTCAGCCGTGGTGACTGGCCACCATGTTAACCTTTAGACCTGTGTAAGGTAGAGGTCAACCGAGAACAGCTCTTAGGGACAATTATTGACCAATCAGTGCCTCAGTCAGGGGTGGGGCAAGTAATCAATACGGTCCACAACACATCAGTGTCAGTATTCATTTGCCTGCTTGATGACCTCACAAGTCATTATGACACCCAAACAGAGGGGTAAATGCGTGGATGTCTAGGTTCTAGGATTGTACCTTAGCACTGTCAGTATCAATAGAGATTGGAGAGGGAGCCAACATCCTCATCTAACAGAAGAGCCACAGTACCACGGATCTTCCTTAACCACATAAACAGTAAAGAGTTTCCAGTTGTATCCATTAGTGTGCAGTAGAGCAGTATTTCTTCCTACACTGCAGAACAGAGTGCTCATCTTTCCTCTTGGCTGCTTGTTTACTAAGCCAGTCTTTGAGATTCTGTCCACAAGGTATTTGGTTCTCCTCTGTCAATGGGAGAGTGCAGCCAGTCCCCTGCAGTATACCTTTCTCCACTCTTTTATAGCAGGAATAAAAATGAAATGTGCATTCAGAGCATTAAAAGTGAGCAGGGCGGGGATGGAAAAAAAAAAGAAAAATAAAGACAGGCACCTGCAGATGCTTGAGGGCTTCAATTACTGCCTCTATGGTGCCACAGGTCAACAGGGGGCCTTTGGCTCAGGCCTGGACCGGATCAGCCCTGTCCAGCTCAGTCTGAATGAGGCCGGGGCTTGACTCTTGGCAGGGTTGTGGTCCGACATGAGAAGGTGAGATTGTATGGGGGCCGGGGCAGGAATGAAGAGCTTTTACAAATAAAGCAGGCGCCCAGAGGGTTACGGCCTGGCTGAGAGAAAAACTCACCACTGCCTTGCGCTTTCTCTCCTTTACCTCTTCTTTCCCCTACCTCCCATGTCTTATTTACGAGTGGAAAAATACGAAGATGCTGGCTGAATTATTTAGCGTGTGTACTCGGCTTTCCTTTCCCAGGAAATGAATGTGGTGCACCGCATACACTGCCAAAACTACTAACCTGGGCAGGGTCCATAAAGGTCCATGAAAATACAACCACCACAATGCAACACACACAATTCAATCTCAGAAACAAAATAGTGGATACTGCTGCTGCATTTGGACAAAATGGGCCCAATCTGTCAATATATTTTTTTAATTGTCCACTTTAAAAAGAGCATCAATCCAAACCCCTGAAAACATTCTCAGCTGTACGTTGTGTCGTCTGCATCAGGATAAATGGCCCAAACATTAAATGTCCCAGAACTGCACGTTACGTTACATAACATAAGACATAATATCAACAACAAAAAAATGGGACCTCACAAAATGAGAGCCATTATTAAAATATGCCTGGTTACTTAAATCCCCAAAGATAAACAATTTGTCGGAAGAGGCAAAACAATACCATGTAGAGCTGTGAAGATGTCATTCACCATGCCGGTGTTAAAACAAGGTCAGGTACGTGACAAGCCTAACAATAAACAGGGTTTAATGTTAGTGATGACCTGGTGGCAGATAGAGGGTTATAGTTGCCTGAGTAAACTGCTCCAAGCACTTGTACTCTGCCTCTGCTGTAGTCTGTATTCAGCAGTATAGTGGATAGCTGACAGAGGGGAAAAAACCCAGCCTATGGCCAAAAGCAGAGGAATGACGGCTCCTGCTCCACCACATTGGGCATTGTCCGTCATCATAATAGTACTCAGGGCAGTGGTGGATGAGGAGGAGGACAGTCTGCTGCACTGTTGGGCCATTAATTAGACTGAGGATGGAGGTACTAATCCGTTAACTACAGGTCGTTATTGCACTGCATTTCCTCATTAAAAGGGCAATTCTGCCACTTTTCAACCTAAAATGAATTATCACCAGCACCCTACCAGTGTGTACATGAAGTGGAGCAGGTCGAGAGTTAAGTTCCTTGGTGTCTGCATCACCAACGAACTATCATGGTCCAAACCCACCAAGACAGTCGTGAAGAGGGCACGACAACACCTCAGGAGGTGAAAAGATTTGGCATGGGTCCCCAGATCCTCAAAAAGATAGAGCTGCACCATCGGTTGCATCACCACCTGGTATGGCCACTGCTTGGCATCTGACCGTAAGGCACTACAGAGGGTATTGCGTACGGCCAAGCTTCCTGCCATCCAGGACCTATATACTAGGGGCTGTCAGAGGAAGGCCCAAAAAATTGGCACGGGCTCCAGTCACCCAAGTCATAGACTGTTCGCTCTGCTACCGCACGGCAAGAGATACCAGAGTGCCAAGTCTGGGACCAAAAGGCTCCTTAACAGCTTCTAAGACTGCTGAACAATTAATCAAATGGCCACCCAGACTATTTACATGGACCCCCCCCACATTTTTTTCACTTTAGTTTATTTAGTTAATATTTTCTAAACACTATTTATTGAACTGCATGGTTGGTTACGGGCTTGCAAGTAAGCATTCCATGATAATGTCTACACTGGTTGTATTTGGTGCATGTGACAAATAAAACTTGATTCAATTTGATTACATATGTGAAAACAGCAAGTTCTAATGGTCTGTGGTTACAAAGACAGCAAAAATAAATACATTTAAAAAAAGTTTCTCTGTGATGTCACAGGGTAGGATTAAAAGTAAGAAAAACCTGCAATGACTATCTAGCCAGAGGGAAGGTCTTTTTTTATTATTATTGCTCCCCACGTCACCTCTAATCTCAGTCTTTGAAAATCATCGTTCTTAAAATCATTTTAACTTCTGATGATCGGGTAGAACTTTTTCCTTCATTTATTTCTATGAAACGTGCCGATTTCTCATATGTAGACTGTAGACACTGGTATTGTGCTGGAGATAATGAAAATGATGTTGAAAAGTGGTGGAATTGACACCAAGGTGGTGACACGCATCTCTGCGTGCCTGGCAGACATTTCAGCTTGGATGTCAGCCCACCACCTCAAGCTCAACCTAGACAAAACCAAGCTGCTCTTCCTCCCGGGAAAGGCCTGCCCGCTCCAAGACCTCTCTGTCACGGTTGACAATCCACAGTGCCCCCTACCTAAAGTGCAAAGTACCTTGGCGTGACCCTGGACAACAGCCTGTCGTTCTCTACAAACATCAAATCAGTGACTCGATCCTGCAGGTTCACACTCTACAACACCCATCCGTATCCATTGTGCGTCTATTACCAGATTGCCAGCAAAATTAGTAATAGCTAAATATGCTAACGAGCACAAACAAAACTAAATTAATTGCAAAGACAAGCAATCCAGCTCAAAGTTATCAGGGCATAAAATTAACACCTGCCACCCGCCAAATGCGGGTAAATTTCGGCATTGGCGTGTAAGAATGTCTAATTCACCTGCCACTATAGAGGGTGGTCACAATCAGGGCTCTACAGTGCGAGCATTTCATAAATAGTCAACTCAAGTAAGGGCAGAAACGCAAGTTGAGATTCATAGCAAAATAAATGCTGCAGTAGATGTTTTCAAAGTATTTCTGCAAGAAATCTGAATCCTGATGTTATAGCTATCCCACTGAGCGGGGTGCTGAAAGACTCATTTTTTAGAAGCAATGCACACAGGCATAAGTTTACTCGAAAGTCTACTAAAGTGAGACTTTGTCCTTGTGTTTCTTGGCTATTTGCATAGTTTTTTTTTCACAAGCTAGGTTTCTTTTCAATGTTTGAGTTTGCTTCCACTGCTAGCAAAAAGAGACATTGTAGTAAGATTATAAAAGGCACATGCAAACAGGTGGCCCTGTTACCAAGAAAACCTTATACAATTAAATACAATTAATAATTTAAACCTTTATTTTAACTAGGCAAGTCAGTTACGAATTCATATTACAATGACGGCCTACCCCGGACGACGCTGGGCCAATTGTCAGCTGCCCTATGGGACTCCCAATCACGGCCGGATAAGATACAGCCTGGATTCGACGCCTCTTGCACTGAGATGCAGTGCCTTAGACCACAGCGCCACTCTGGAGCACCAATGAGGATTTATTATTTTATTTATATTTTGGTTCAAAGACATATCAAGGGTTCACTACAGACCCGGGTTCGATCCCGCACCAATGTGTCAGAACACTGTACAACTGGCGACCGTAGTCAGTGTACATGCGCCCGGCCCCCACAAGGAGGCGCTTGAGCGCGTTGGGCCAAGGACATCTCGGCCGGCCAACCCCTCCCTTAACCCGGACGATGCTGGGCAAATTGTACACCGTGACCGGGAGACCCATGAGGTGGTGTACAATTGTGGGGGCCGGGCGCATGTACACTGACTTCGGTCGCCAGTTGTACAGTGTTACCTCTGACACATTGGTGCGGCTGGCTTCCGGGGTAAGCGAGCAGTGTGTCAAGAAGCAGTGGCTGGTATACAAAAAAGTTTGTTTTAGGCCCTGAAAGTCATTTTTGATGAGTTTGGAAATCTACAAGCAGAAATGAACAAAGCTGTCAAAGCAAAGGGTGGCTACTTTGAAGAAAATATCAAATATATTTAGATTTGTTTAACACTTTTTTGGTTACTACATGATTCCATGTGTTATTTCAGTTTTGATGTCTTCACCATTATTCTACAATGTAGAAAATAGTAAAAATAAAGAAAAACCCTGCAATGAGTAGGTGTGTCCAAACTTTTGACTGGTACTGCACCGCAGTCAGTCAGACTGGCCTGCCCTCATGCATGCATCCTCGAGTGAGATACAGGTAACTGCCAAAATAAATGCGTAAATGTGGAATAAAGTATATTGAAAGCAGGTGCTTCCACACAGGTGTGGTTCCAGAGTTAATTAAGCAATTAACATCTCATCATGTATAAAAATGTCCAGTTGCCCATTATTTTAGCTACCATGACTGGAAGAAGAGATCTCAGTGACTTTGAAAGAGGGGTCTCAAAGTAGCATAAGGGTTTTAAAGGACGTACGTTTGTGTGTGTGTGTGTGTCTCAGTCACCAGATCAACCCAATTGAACACTTATGGGAGATTCTGGAACAGAGTCCGAAACAGCATTTTCCACCACGATTAACAAAACACCAAATGATGGAATTTCTTGTGGAAGAATGGTGTCGCATCCCTCCGATACAGTTCCAGACACTTGTAGAATCTATACCAAGACGCAGTTCTGAAGCTGTTCTGGCAGTCCATGGTGGCCAACTTTATCTGGGTGTTTCCTTTATTTTGGCAGTTATCTGTATGCAAAGGCTGCTGGAGAGATCTATTCAAATAATGGGACATTTGTACTGTGAAAGTGACTCACTCTTCCGTCTTACCCTCTCAGCCCTGGCTTGATAGTATTGTCCATCCCGATTACCAACATACCTCCGCCTCAAAAATTATTCCCATTTTAATCCTACTGACAGACCATGCATGAGAAGACATGGTGGCCCTGGAATAACCTGTGGGTCTTGTACTCCATCTATCTTTTCAGTAATGCAATAACTTTGTGAAACATAAAACACAGATTGAAAACCAATGATCTGTGTGATTGGGAATCTGAGTACCAGTCTGCCAACTACAATACTGAACACTAGAGGGGTTCAATTAAAAGGATTGTTGTCCTATACAACGTATAATATCTTACCATAATAATGAAATAGAAAGCAATTTCTTTATAGTCTAGAGAGTCATCTTAAGCAGACATTAAACAGCTATGATTCTGTTGATGAATTGCAGCGAAGCAAAGACAAATCGCACAGAATCCTAGCCACACAGGTAGGCAGGAAGGCAGCAGTACGTGGAAGGAAGGAGGCAGAACAGGACGGGACACTAGAAGATGAATTGGAGCTGAATGCCGTCATTGATCCTTAGCCCAGCCTCTCTTGGTGTGAAGAAAACAGAGTGGAACCCCACTCAGAGGGGGAAATTAGAAAGGTCATTAATATTAGCTGGTCATTGGGCCCATAAATTATGGTTTACTTGAAGCAATATGAGGAAATCGATCACCCGGCCATGGTATACATTACAGGGTATACAAAGGGAATGGCAATAAAGCAAGTGTTACGCTCCTCAGACTACCAATAACCTAGGCTCTAACAGCAACTAAACACCACAGCACTCAAGTGGAGCCAACGGTATCACTCAAGGTCTATAGCAGGGAAGAAGTTCAACCGTGCCTGACATCCCTCCTGCATAAACTTCCACCCTAACTGCATTGTTAATTTACAGACGAAGTACAAGATACCAGACCAGGTCAACTGGTGATCCCTTTGATCTCTCCTGAGTTAAGTAATGTGCAAAAAAAAAACTGAAAGCAGATTTACCTGTGGAATAATCACCAAGGCTCTCTAAAATAGGATGAATTTGTTCCTCTAGGGCAATTCAAAAGGCTGACTGAGGGCCCTTCTCCTGAAAAATGTGTTTGTTTTCTATGGCTGTGTTTTGCTTTCCGTATATTGAAGGGCATAGTGTAGGCCTATATTGATGTGTATACAGGGCTCATCTGTAAAATAGCCATTGGTCTCAGCATGACTCCCTGTCAAAAAGGTTCAATAAAATATCAAGATTGCATCTGTATAAATCGAGATTCTTTTCAAAAGGGCACGAGTCAATGGCGCAGAAGGTCTTTATTAGCATTCAGTAAATAAAAGCTACTGTACAAAGAACCTTTTAACTCAAGAAATATGCCAGCTTGGAGACATCAATTTCCCTTTCCCAAAGCAATTAAGACTGAAGGTCAGGATGTCTCACTGTGGTCGCCAACACCTCCCTACTGGGACTGTTTGTCTCTCCCTTGGTGCTGATCAATTGGATTAGGTCTCTGTTCTGCTTTACAGGCGAGAGTCATCATTAGTGTCAATCAGGTGGTGGGGGCTGGTGGCTTGGGAGCTTCCCCTTAGTGGTGTAGAAGCACAGAGATTCTAAAAAGCAGAGGCGCAACATCGCCAGACTTCCGGGAACGCTTGCGAAACAGACCAAGCAGACCAGGCTGGGGTTTGGGGAGTCAGTGAGAGAATTTTTCCTTAGTTGCTAATTTTCTTGAAATCTAAAAGGCATAACCTAGATTCGAGCCAATGTCTGAAGTAGTTATAATCTGGGATTTCCTTTGGAGAAGCAGTTTCTGCCTATCTTCATACTGTACTGTGGTAGAAGTGTGTTAGAGCTCTGGGCCTCAATGGCGTAGTAGTGTGTAGTGGAGCTGCAATGGCCCACCAGTCCTGGCCTCCTTATCAATCAGTCCTTCAATCACTCAGTTCTTAGAGGCATGGGATCACTGGGCTATTGGACTGGTGGTCAGCTTGATGAAAGAGCGACAAGGCCTCTTAAGGCCGGTGATCACTGATATGCACACACACACACACACACACACACACACACACACACACACACACACACACACACACACACACACACACACACACGCACACAGACACAGAGGGATATGTGCGCTCACAGTATATGATTACGCTGTGACGTAGTCTTCTGCTCAGAAGCCCCATAAAACCATCATAGCTGCCAATACTGGCTTTTAACTCTATCCTAGCTACATCCTAGCACTAGGAAGGCTTGTTCCTGGGGTTAAGATATAAGACGACACGAAGATGATCAGGTAGCCTAACATTCACATATTATGAAACAAAATAACTACAACCTTATAGCCTAGCATTCGTATATTGACCTGCCAGAGGACATAGCCTACATTCTTCTATAGCCTACATTTATCTGAGCATACCTCTGCGATACTCAAAGGTAATGGCCACCTACATAGTAACCTCCTGTGAAGAGGTTTCAGGCTCCATCAGTGTATAGACTATCCACAGGCATAAACAACACTGTGCCCCCTGTGAGACGCAGCGGGATTGGCTGGCAGAAAGGGACTGCTATTAAAGCCATTACACAATTAGACTGAGCACCTGGAGGGCCTCCACGTCGGTAATTCTATAGCCGTCTACAGATAATGGAGGGCAATACAGATCCGTTTCAAACGCATCTTCCTGGCATCCTTTGTAAGAGGTAAATGAACAAAAGAATGGCTAGGAGTACAGAATCGAACAATACTCTACAAAGATATACAGGTAGTTTTGGATTAAAAAGCTGTTAACTTCCCCACTAGGTTGTCTGTCATGAAAGTAAAAGTGAGGAAGAGAGGCTACTGGGATTATCAGAATGTTACAGAGGTAGGTCAGGAAGGGAAGGCGATTTCGCTAAGTGTCATGTCGTCCATGGTGTGCAAAAATAATTCAACTGGATATTGGGGGGGATAGAGAGAGAGAGACAGAGAGAGAAAGAAACCGAGAGAGAGAGAGAGACCGAGAAAGAGAGAGAGACCGAGAAAGAGAGAGACCGAGAAAGAGAGAGACCGAGAAAGAGAGAGACCGAGAAAGAGAGAGACCGAGAAAGAGAGAGACCGAGAAAGAGAGAGACCGAGAAAGAGAGAGACCGAGAAAGAGAGAGACCGAGAAAGAGAGAGACCGAGAAAGAGAGAGACCGAGGAGGGTGAAAGAGAGGACTGCCTCATCCTTCCTTCCTAGACAGCCAAGGCGACTCGAGACCTTTAACAAACCCAGTTTCTAATCCCTGGCTGCTGAGCCAGCTGGCCCTCTCCTCTCCGCATGCAGGGGGGACGGGACGAAAGCCTGACAGGGTTATTAACCGATTGCCCTTCAAGATACCAAGTGAATACTGATAAGCGGGTCAGCCCTACAGAGCTGCAGCCCAGGCACTAATTTGCATATAATTTCCAAATGCTTACTAGCTCCACCCAATGTTGACCTGCCCAGTAGACTGAGGAAATCTCAGGCAGCACACACCACACCACACACAGGAAGAGAGTGACATGCGAATCAGCAATAAGAGGATGCTGTGTATGGTGCTGTGAACTGTGCTGTAATTAGCCCACAGTTGCAATGGTAAAGATTACCATAAACTATTCACCCAGTAAGGGTCTTTGTCAAACAGTCAGGCTTTTGTTCCTATGGCAATGTTTTGTTTCTATCCTGTACCTGTAGAGGTTTGTTGGATGGGATGTGTGTAGGCTACTACTAACTACAGTAATGACTGGGGATATAAACAGAGATTGCTCTACTGTCTCTGATATATACACACACACACAAAGACAGCAGAGAATTTTTATTTTATTTAATTTGTACGATGATTCATAGTGGAACCTTGGTACTAGGATGAAAGGGGAACAGGCAGGTGATTGTGTAAGAAGGGAACTCAAGCACAAAACTAGTTCCAAAGAATGTACAGAACATTTTCCCATTAAAAATAAAAATGACTAACCTTGCCCAAAACAAACTACACAAAGCATCCCTGCTGGTTATTTGGTTGTGCAATGTTTTCATAGTAGGCCTAAACCAGCACATCCCTCCCCCTAACAAACAGACACACACAGGCTATGGCTCTCCTTAGGAGAAACATTGTGCGTTTCTAAGCCCAAGGCTGGGACCTGAGCCGAGGACTCTCAAAGGCAGCTTTGCAACCATAAACATGGCAAATTTTGATTGACTGCTAAAGAATCTGCCACCACTGCAATTTCCTCTAAATCACCTTATGCCTTCTGAATAATTTGATCCCATCAAGTAGTGTACTTTGTCAGCAGAGAAGCTGTACCACAGGAAGCTGATAGTCGACATGAGGAGAACCAAAACCAAATGCCGCCAGACTAGGCAAATAACATGCTGAAGTGACAAACCAGCCAAGCAAGTGGTGAGTTGTATGTCTTTTGGATTCATAACTAAACACCCATTAACACTTTCTATTTTTAGTGGTTTCCGAGTATGGTGGCTGTACAAAAACAGACACTGGCCCTCTGAATGGGAATAATTCTTACCCATTTACTAGTCATCATTTGTAACACTATCATTCATAGTATGGAAGTGTCTATAATTGGTTGGTTAATTCATTGTTCAAAAACAGGACTGTCTGGAGGCTTAGACCCACGTAATTAGGCTACACAGTATACGAACACTAACAAAGTGCCATCCAAAATTATCATCCAATCAATTGGACTACTGTGGTTTGTCTACAGCAGAGATGGGCAACCGGCGAACCACGGTGCCCCTTTTGTAGGCCCGTGGATCAATTCCACCACCCCTCAAAAAACAAAAAAACATGGATATATAATTTTTTAGGAAATCTGTCAGGGTCTCAACTTACTGTCAAGAGTTAGAATAGTAGAATACACAATGTGCAATATTCTACATTTGGTTGTGCATGAGCAGTTGTCTTGTCAGCGAACATTTTTTTTATTGTTAAATTGGTCTAGCGGCCAGCTATCTAAACATGTAATCAAGCCAAAACTGGCTGAGATAATGGATGGGCTGAACATGCCGAGAGATAAGTTCGGATTGGTCTGCCACGTTGCATGCTTCTGTCTATAACATGAGCTGCTCAGTATGTGCAGATAATCCTTGCTACCGCAGCTTTTTTTCAAAGATATAATGCTAGCCATGGAGAAGTATTACTACTGCACTCAACAACATTGCTGCCCTGAATTTAGCAGGCGCTATCGACAAAGATCAGTGGGAAAACGTTGTGATGGACTACTTTCTGCACACGGTCAGTGACTTGACACAACGCGTGCCAAACATGCTGTACAAACTAAACGGCGTAAATGGGTTCAGTCTGCTGTGAGGTGTTCATCCATGTAAGAGTCTAGCTACATTTTCAGATATTATATTTTTCAAAATTTGTCAGAAAGTTGTTTTCGATGCAAGTTCAAGTGTACTGTTAGCTAACGTTACAGGTATGATCTGTGTAGTAGCTAATATTATTTATACCTCAAAGTAATTTGCATTGCTAGTTATAGCCTAACCCTAGACGGTTAGCTTTAGCTACCTGCAGATTCATTCTACAGCATTTCATGCATGGTGGCTAGCTATGACAATCAGTTTGTATTGCTAGTAGTATGGTTTGGGATTATGAGTCATTGTTTAGCTAGCTAGCTACAGGTCTAAACAAAAGACTCCACTTTGCCAGACAATTACATGACCCAGGTGTGTCTGGGGGATTATAATTGTATTCATGAACATGTGTACATATCTAGACAATAGTGGCCCATCCACTTAGCTAGATGTGGCTGGGGGGGGGGGTTATATCATTTATTTCACGTAACCCATCAATTTAGACAAGTGTGTCTGGTATAGGTGTGCCAACATGACCGTAATCGTATCTGTAAATTGAAATTTGATAGATCATACTGGTGATCATAAAAAACACAAGTGTTTTAGTAAGCCTAATTAGATGTTGGCTAAATACTATACCTCCCTGCAAAAAAAAATGCAGATTAGGAGCAGTGCAGGGAGGGTGAGTGTCTGTGTGTCTTCAATTTGCAGCAGGCAGCCAAGTTTGCTGTCACTCAGTCAGAATGTGCACTAGCGTTTCCATACCCTTGCCCCACTTGTTAGATATTATGCTGCCATGTGATTTATCATAGTAGCAGGCAGGAGCAATCTAAATTATCAGACAGAAAACATGCGAGGAAAAGTGATCAGGTGAATTTTTTTAAGTGAGTGGACGGAGAAATACGGTTTCACTCTATCCAATCAGAGCAGCAGGATCAACGTACAGCCCACCCTTCTCTTTACAAACAGGCAAACTAGACAGTTTAGTTATTTAAACCATGCAAATGACTGACGCAAAGACAGTATGGTTTAGAGACTCTGTGACTGACACATGAGAGACATGCTTCCTGGCACCCAAAAACTTTTTTTTCCCAATCACAGATAATTACAAAAAAATACTCTGATCATAATCATATCCAGAAATTGGTCCATACCCGTTACGATAATAATTTTGTCCGACTACTCAGCACACCCCTAGTGGCTGGGTAAGCATCATCTAATAATTATGAAATATGTGTATCTGTACACTTTTTATTTTTGATATTGCTACTATGCAAATATGCATGTAACCATTTCACTGTACTGTTTACACCTTCAGTGTGTTTACCAGAGACGGTAATGTGAAGAACAACATGACCTGCACCAAAATCAGATTAGGATTTAGGCCAAGGACTACATAGTGTTTTTTTATCTGGAGTTTTCCCTTATTGTAAGCTACTACTTTCACCACTTTAAGCCTTAATCTTTGTTTTTTTACTACACTACTCACTCTGTTTAGCACATGGCCTCACTTGTGAATCCTTAACTTCTTATGACTGGGGGGGGGCAGTATTAAGTAGCTTGGATGAATAAGGTGCCCAGAGTAAACTGCCTGCTACTTAGGCCCAGAAGCTAAGATATGCATATTATTAGTAGAAGTTTCTAAAACTGTGAGTATAACAGAACTCATATGGCAGGCAAAAGCCTGAGAAAAAAATCCAACCAGGAAGTGGGAAATCTGAGGTTTGTAGGTTTTCAAGTCTTTGCCTATCCAATATACAGTGTGGAATTTGGTCCGATTGCACTTCCTAGGTCTTCCACTAGATGTCAACAGTCGTTAGAACCTTGTTTCAGGCTTCTACTGTGAAGGGGGTGCGAATAAGAGTTGTTTGAACCAGGTGTCTGGCAGAATGCCATGAGCTAAGTCTTGCATGCAGCCGTGAGAACGAGCTGCGTTCCCTTTCATTTCTAAAGACAAAGGAATTGTCCAGTTGGAACATTACTGAAGATCTATGATAAAAACATCCTAAAGATTGATTATATACATTGTTTGACATGTTTCTACGAACTGTAAAGTAACTTTTTGGACTTTTCATCGGACCTAGTGCTCGCACCTTGTGAATTTGGATTTGTGAACTAAACATGTGAACAAAAAGGAGGTATTTGGACACAAATGATGGACTTTATCAAACAAAACAAACATTTATTGTGGAACAGGGATTCCTGGGAGTGCATTCCAATGAAGATCAAAGGTAAGTGAATATTTACCCTGCAGTTGACTCCACAATATGGCGGGTATCTGTATGGCTTGTTTTGGTCTCTGAGTGCTGTACTCAGATTATTCCATGGTGTGCTTTTGCTGTAAAGCTTTTTTTTTTTTTAAATCTGACACAGTGGTTGCATTAAGGAGAAGTATATATTTAATTCCATGTATAACACTTGTATTTTCATCAACATTTATGATGAGTATTTCTGTAAATTGATGTGGCTCTCTGCAAAATCACCATGTTTTGAAAGCAAAACATTACTGAACATAACGCGCCAATGTGAACTGAGATTTTTGGATATAAATATGAACTTTATCGAACAAAACATACATGTATTGTGTAACATGAAGTCCTATGAGTGCCATCTGATGAAGATCAAAGGTTAGTGATTAATTCTCTATTTCTGCTTTTTGTGACTCCTCTCTTTGGCTGGAAAAATGGCTGTGTTTTTCTGTGTCTAGGCGCTGACCTAACATAATTGCATGGTATGCTTTCGCCGTAAAGCCTTTTTGAAATCGGACACTATGGTGGGATTAACAAGAAGTTTATATTTTAAAATGGTGTATAATACTTGTGTGTTTGAGGAATTATAATTATGAGATTTCTGTTTGAATTTGGCGCCCTACACTTTCACTGGCTGTTGAAAAATCGATCCTGTTAACGGGATTTATCCGCCGTAAGAAGTTTTAAAGAGATGGGTGGGGCTAAGGCTTAAGAGGGTGTGAACAATGCTTAATGGTTGAAGAGATCTCCAGTAGATGTACCAAAACATTCCAGGGCCATTTTCTCAAAGGTGGGATAACAAGTTTGTCAACTTTCAAAGCAGAATTACTTTCCCATTGTTTCTCAACTGCAGGGTATGATATACCATTTGGGAGCTCTGAGTCTCTACTTTTATCCAATGTAAAAAGCACAATTTCAAAGTTTGCTACATAAGACCGAATCGAGGTCAGTCAGTCACATTAAAAACTGCAAACATTTCTTTCCACCCAATGGCAAAATGTGTAGAATTACAGGAAATTAACTAAAGGGGTCCCCAAAACGCTAGGTGTGTATGGATGTAGGTATGCAGACCCATGTGCCACTGCGGCCCCACAATGAGTTCCGATATTTTGTGGCCCCCACCCCCATCAAAATTGCCCATCCCAGGTCTACAGGATGCACTCTCAATCTGGGTGATAATGAAGAGTATGGGATTACGTGTATATAAATACAGGACATATGCGTGTATATAAATACAGGACAGATATCTGGGTACAAAGTTAATTAGTTCGAAGTTCAATAGACACAAACCACTAGCTGAAAATATTATGCCTGTGCTGTACAGTGTCGTATGGGCCTAACTATAGTAAACCGCGTGTCATTTAAGAGGAACTTGCCGATTAGGCAAAACACTACAGCAAACACCGTATGGGAAGCGAAACTAATTACACAAACCCAAAGCAGCCATACTCATTCTAGTAGATAATAAAACATACATACATACATACATACATACATACATACATACATACATACATACATACATACATACATACATACATCTCACCTCTTTAATTTTTTCTCGTCTCTCTTTGGTTTCATACGGATCATACATACATACTCATGCCCTGTTGCTACCATACATGGCATACATACATATTCAATGACTGGTAGGTTATCGTCATCTTTCCCACCTTTACCGAGACCTTCCTTCAAAACTTTGTCCTTCTCGTTCTGTATATCTTGCTTTATCTCGTCTGGTCGTTTCTGAAGAGTGTCTTTGGCTTCAACCAAAGCCTTTTCGTGGTCCTTTCTAATCTTGGCTAATATCTTTTCGTCGGTCCCAACTACGATATTTGAATCACTATCCGTACCTTTTCGAGTGTTGGTTTCTACCGCGGACGAGTGGAAGAAAACTCCGCTGAGCAGCTTCGACGAATCCGGTAGGAAAAAAATAGCACCGAAACAAAGCGTAATAAAAGCGCTAAAAACTAATAGCAAAATGAATTTCTCTGTCAGTCTGAAAGAGGTCGGGCTGGAAGACTTCCTACTCGGGGTAGCTGTAAAAGGCAATAGAGTTGCTACTGGCATTTTCCTTGTCGTTCAAGAAACTAAAACAAATGAATTCAATTCTAAAATCGGCTTACGTCGCACAGTCTTAGCTTCCGTACAATACTATTAGCTATCCATTTCCCATATGTATATCAGATAAATTAATAATTTAGTATTTCGTAAAAGTTACTATTGAGCAGCGCGCTGCTGTTTCAACTGCCCATACTGAGAAAACATCTGCAAAAACTCTTCGCTCAGAGCAGAACGGAAGGAATGGCAGCTATGCGCAATTGACAGCTCTTCTTGTCCAATCGCTTTGGTCTGCGCGTACAGTTAGCGAAATACAATTGTGGGCGTGTTGTTCGGACCCGAACGTGACAGTGACACTCTTGTTTTGATGTCTTGTTCAAACTTAATGGTCACTCATAAATAAAAGACACATGCAGTGATCTAAACGATACCACATAATAAAAAGTGGTCTTATGAAACGGTTCTAGAGTAGAGGTAGTCAAGTCAGTCAATCACATCTCGGATGGATCTCGTAGTCGCACGGATTGTCTACTCAGTGTGTAGCGCGTGGACATTCCACATCGGCTCATGCGTTTGTCATGTGGCTTTGCGCGTGGCTGAATCGGACTTGTTGTATAATGAAATAAAAATAAATACAATCGCATACAAATAGTTTTTGGAATGTTAGGCTACAGAATATAGAACAAAATACATGAGAAGCAGGATCCGTGTATGTCAAATAGATGTATTTTTTTAGTCATTGTAATAATTTTTGCTTGCTGATATTGCCGTTTATTATGTCAACAGAGAGAGAGAGACTGAATGTAAACTAAACAAATAACAGCCTGCCAACACTTGTAATGAAAAAATAAACCACCTATAGATTTTTTTGCATGGCTACAATATCAGACTGCATTTATGCATTTAAATTGCACACTTCAAATCAAATGTATTTGTCACATACACATGGTTAGCAGATGTTAATGTGAGTGTAGCGAAATGCTTGTGCTTCTAGTTCCGACAATGCAGTAATAACCAACGAGTAATCTAACCTAACAAATCCAAAACTACTACCTTATACACACAAGTGTAAAGGGATAAAGACTATGTACATAAAGATATATGAATGAGTGATGGTACAGAACGGCATAGGTAAGATGCAGTAGATAGTATCGAGTACAGTATATACATATACATATGAGATGAGTAATGTAGGGTATGTAAACATTATATTAAGTAGCATTGTTTAAAGTGGCTAGTGATATATTTTTACATACATTTCCATCAATTCCCATTATTAAAGTGGCTGGAGTTGAGTCAGTGTGTTGGCAGCAGCCACTCAATGTTAGTGGTGGCTGTTTAACAGTCTTGAGATAGAAGCTGTTTTTCAGTCTCTCGGTCCCTGCTTTGATACACCTGTACTGACCTCACCTTCTTGATGATAGCGGGGTGAACAGGCAGTGGCTCGGGTGGTTGTTGTCCTTGATAATCTTTATGGCCTTCCTGTGACATCGAATGGTGTAGGTGTCCTGGAGGGCAGGTAGTTTGCCCCCGGTGATGCGTTGTGCAGACCTCACTACCCTCTGGAGAGCCTTACGGTTGTGGGCGGAGGAGCTGCCGTACCAGGCGGTGATACAGGCGGTGATACAGCCCGACAGGATGCTCTCGATTGTGCATCTGTAGAAGTTTGTGAGTGCTTTTGGTGACAAGCCGAATTTCTTCAGCCTCCTGAGGTTGAAGAGGCGCTGCTGCGCCTTCTTCACGACGCTGTCTGTGTGAGTGGACCAATTCAGTTTGTCCGTGATGTGTACGCCGAGGAACTTAAAACTTACTACCCTCTCCACTACTGTCCCATCGACTTCAGTACATGAATCTGTCTCTTGACTATCAGTATGTGTAGCATTATTGGTTTTGAATTGTGGTGGCATCTGTGTCCCTCACCTTTGCAACCATGAAAAACTCTGTTTTTGTCTTTATTGAACTGTTTATCAATGACAAAACATAATACAAGTTATGTATACTGCAAAACGTTGTTTATGCATTGCTTGAAGTAGGTTACTTAAGGCAAGCAAATTGGCTTGTCCCAGTAGTGGCCCAGCAGAGTTGTTGTGACATGTTTTGGGGATTGAGAGATATCCATCCATTATTTTGAATGCTAAAAAGAAATAAAAAAATGCAGTGGTGTAGTGGAAGGTGTACGCAAGTCTACGCCATATACCCACTTATTTTTCAGTGGGCATTGCGTTTATTCCTTAATCCCCACTGATACCAATCAAAATAGTGTAGTGGAGGTATAGGCTGTATCAATTAATAGAGCTGATGGAACAGATCGGAATGTTTAGCTTAATGTTGATAAACTATTATTTCTTCACATTTTAGGCACAATAATGCTAGGTGCCTGCACACTTGAATTAATGGGTAACTACTCTCAAAAATCTAAATTTCACCATGCTCAGATTTTTCCCAGACCTCAAACGTAGTCTCCTGATGTGGTTTAAGCATTGTTATGGAATGAAAACCTGAAATAAATGGGGGAAATCTGTACATTTCTGACTCAGTTGATCTGTTTCAATAGTAGGCCTGACTGTGAAAGACCAATATGGGATTTATCGTTTAGGTCATTGAAAGTGTATGTCACTGTTTCTTATAGAATTTGATGCACAGGGCGCCTTGGGAAAAAAATGGCCAAAATTTGAGTATACCAACTTCTCCAGGCACCACTACACCACTGAACAAAAATTATTCATATATTGTATTGATCAATAAAAACTAAACATCTTTTGTATTTTTTTAACTAATATAATGTGTCTCTAAGTTTGTCATTGGTGTTACTGCCTTGAATTAGAAACACAGACAAGGACCTTGAGCATTCGCTCCAGTGACAAGCTGTTATCTGGGGAGAGGTCTATATTAAAGAAAATGATTGTCATAAATTTGAGGAATTTGGTGTGTCTAAATCCAAAGTGTCATTGATGCTACTCAATTTAAATGAAGGTAAATTACTTTGGAAGAAATTATTAATCATATCACTTCAGTAGTCTGAGACCTTAGACCTTATATTTTGAGCATCTGTGGCCTCCATTTTTTTTTTAAATCTTAATTTACCGATGCGTCATTGTTGTTCTACTCCTTCTGGTGGCACAATGTTATCATATTAGCAAACATGATTTAAACTCATTAAGCTGCCATATTAGTTGATTTAGAATGGGATGATGTGCCCTGATAAAAAAAAATGTAAATGCCATGCCCAAATGCCATCGCAATTCACGAATGACCCTTACTGTATGTGTGCCTTCAGAAAGTGTTCATACTCCTTGACTTATTCAAAATGTTGTTGTGCTACAGCCTAAATTCAAAATGTATATAAAATAATAATAATCTCACTCATCTACAGACAATGCCCCATAATTACAAAGTGAAAACATGTTTTTAGAGTTTATACATGTATAGAGTATATTTTAGTGTATTATCATATATACATGTTAGAATCATATTTGGCAGTGATTACAGCTGTGAGTCTTTCTGGGTAAGTCTCTAAGAGCTTTGCACACCTGGATCATACAATATTTGCCCATTATTCATTTCAAAATTCTTCAAGCTCTATCAAATTGGTTGTTGATCATTGCTAGACAACCATTTTCAAGTTTTGCCATAGATTTTCAAGCTGATTTAAGTCAAAACTGTAACTCGGCCACTCAGTAATATTCACTGTCTTCTTGGTAAGCAACCTCAGTGTAGATTTGACCTCGTGTTTTAGGTTATTGTCCTGCTGAAAGGTGAATTAATCTCCCTGTGTCTGGTGGAAAACAGGCTGAACCAGGTTTTCCTCTAGGATTCTGCCTGTGCTTAGCTCCATTCCACTTTTTTTTTATCTTGAAAAACTTCCCAGTCCTTAACGATAACAAGCATACCCTTAATAACATGATGCAGCCGCCACTATGCTTGACAATATGGAGAGTTGTACTCAGTAATGCATTGTATTGGATTTGCCCCATACATAACATTTTGTATTCAGGACAAAAACTGAATTGCTTTGCCATATTTTTTGTAGTATTACTTTAGTGCCTTGTTGCAAACAGGATCCATGTTTTGGAATAGTTTTATTCTGTACAGCCTTCCCTCTTTTCACTCTGTCAATTAGGTTAGTATTGTGGAGTAACTACAATGTTGTTGATCCATCCCGTTTTCTCCTATCACAGCCATTAAACTGTTTTATAGTCGCCATTGGCCTCATGGTGAAATCCCTGAGCGGTTTCCTTCCTCTCCGGCAACTGAGTTAGGAAGAACGCATATTTCTTTGTAGTGACCGGTTGTATTGATACACCGTCCAACGTGCAATTAATAACTTCACCATGCTCAAAGGGATATTCAATGTCTGCTTTTTTAAATGTTTACACATCTACCTTCTTTGCGAGGCATTGGAAAACCTACCTGTTTTTTTTGTGGTTGAATCTGTGTTTGAAATTCACTGCTCCACTGAGGGAACTTACAGATAATTATATATATAGGGTAAAGAGAGGGGGTAGTCATTCAAAAATCATGTTCAACTCTATTATTGCTACTTATTATATGATGTGTTAAGCACATTTTTACTCCTGAACTTATTTAGACTTGCCATATCAAAGGGGTTGAATACTTATCGACTGAAGACATTTCAGTTATTAATTTTAAATGAATTTGTAAACATTTCGAAAAACATAATTCCACTTTGACATTATGGGGTATTGTGTTTAGGCCAGTGACAAATCAAAAAAATTCAGGCAGTAACACAACAAAATGTGGAAAAAGTCAAAGATGTGTGAATATTTCCTGCAGGCACTGTACAATGATGCCAGTAGTCCGTTACCTAATGACTCTGTTCTGTATTGATTCGTTTTGGAACAAACAGCAGTCCCTAGAAAAAAGTTTAGCCCTGCTTTGACATGTCTTTCACTCACAATCAGGAGATTGCCTAACCCCTACTTTTGTCCCGATTGGTTGATTGTCAGTAAAGCTACAGTACTGCTGCTATATGATGACATATTGACGCATTCACAAGACTATTTGTCTTTGCTGCAATTCAAAAGAAAATTGAAAGGAAAATACATGTTTGCTTTGATGTTAGATGCTTGTTGCAGTAATCTGCTGACAACCAATCATCCTGGGTATTATTTTCTATTTAATTTCAATGCAATCTAACGTCCATATTTGTATATTTTGTGGAAAGGTCCCGTGTTTGATTGACACATCCAGAGAGTTTTGAGATGCAAAGTGGCTACTAGTGTTGGTCGTGTACCCATGTAAGCTTTGCACCCAATCAAATGATAAGTAGGCCATGTCACCCAGCTGTGTTATTCCTCCTTGCTCCCTCTTTAGCCATAGTCCAAATATAACCACTATTGAATCTGATTCAAACACAATCGCCGCCTTGTCCCTGAGGGGGACTCATTTGTGTGGAGCTGAAGAGAGAGAGAGAGAGAGAGAGAGAGAGAGAGAGAGAGAGGCTGGATGTATGATATGAAAATGGTCACTAATTGGACTGGAGTTTAAACTCCCTCACAATCCATTTTGTTGCTCCCTGACAGAAATCAAACTTACTTTGAAATGTTTTAATAAGACATAGAAAATATGCTAATCCGTAGGCCTACTGGACTGTTTGCATTGCATGCAGTGAGGCTCAGACAAAAAATGTGCCAGTGGTAGCATGGTAGCAACACAACATGGTAACAACACAACATGGTAGCAGCACAAAACATGGTACAAACATTATTGGGCAGAGACAACAGCACAAAGAGACAACAATATATCACACAAAGCAGCCACAACTGTCAGTAAGAGTGTCCATGATTGAGTCATTGAATGAAGAGATTGAGATAAAACTGTCCAGTTTGAGTGTTTGTTGCAGGTCGTTCCAGTCATTAGCTGCAGCGAACTGAAAAGACGAGCGACCCAGGGATGTGTGTGTTTTCGGGACCTTTAACAGAATGTGACTGGCAGAACGAGTGTTGTATGTGGAGGATGAGAGCTGCAGTAGATATATCAGATAGGGGGGAGTGAGGCCTAAGAGGATTTTATAAATAAGCATCAACCAGTGGGTCTTGCGACGGGTATACAGAGATTACCCGTTTACAGAGGAGTATAGAGTGCAGTGATGTGTCCTATAAGGAGCATTGGTGGCAAATCTGATGGCCGAATGGTAAAGAACATCTAGCCGCTCGAGAGCACCCTTACCTGCCGATCTATAAATGATGTCTCCGTAATCTAGCATGGGTAGGATGGTCATCTGAATCAGGGTTAGTTTGGCAGCTAGGGTGAAAGAGGGGCGATTACAATAGAGGAAACCAAGTCTAGATTTAACTTTAGCCTGCAGCTTTGATATGTGCTCAGAGAAGGACAGTGTACCGTCTAGCCATACTCCCAAGTACTTGTATCAGGTACCTCATGTTCTGAACCCTCAGACGTAGTAATCACACCTGTGGGGAAAGGGGCATTCTTCTTACCAAACCACATTACCTTTATTTTGGAGGTGTTCAGAACAAGGTTAAGGGTAGAGAAAGCTTGTTGGACACTAAGAAAGCTTTGTTGTAGAGCATTCTGGAGGAAGGGAGCATTCATTATAACATAACAGGCAGAGCAGAAATGATAATATCAAAGTACACAAAGGACTGTGAGGTCCGTAATCTAATTCTACATCAGAGGCTTCCAGGCATCTTTTTCTCTGCTTCAGCAAGCACTAACTGTTATCATTGTAATTTCCTGCCAATGGACTTAACAGGGTTGAGGAGAAATGGAGGCTGGAAAGTATTTTCCTGAAAGGAAGTGCAGTATATAAACACTGATAACTGTAGTAGTTACATTTCAGAGTTGTTGTTAACATCAACTCTGTTTTCTAAAGGGGTTTATTTTGACCATTTATGCTATCGTGTTGCATGGGATATATTGTACAGATTGTGGTGTATGAGGTATGTCATGTTATGTTCAAGTTCAGAAAGTATGACTAGGTCTACACATTCATAAAGGAGTGTATCAGTATGATGGTATATTTCATACAGCATACCCTTTATTGCACAGTGTGACACACTGACTCATTATTCCCTGGATATGGTTGATTCTATAGAAGTGGTGCAATTTGCAGTCCCATCCCCCAAAAACGGTTTAAAGAAAACAGTTAAGTCTCCTCCCAAACTTAGGACATTTATTTAAATCATGATATGTTGTCATTCAAGCCAAGGCAATAACAAACACTCCAAAACATCATGTTTGAAAATAAAGCAATTCATGATTAAAACATTTTTTTACAGTATTATTTCAAAAGAAGCTGTTTTAAAGATACTGATCTAATTAGTAGCTTAGTATATTTCTAAACAACATTCTCTAAAAAAATGCGGTCCCACTTTTTGAAACACACACATTAAAAGACTGTAGAATGAATGTGCCTTAAACCACACCCCTACAAATATCACCAGGTGATGGGATTGCACCCATCTCAAGCAAGGCCATAAGGTGAGGTGTCTGTCTGCAAATATTTTGGAGAAAATGTATGAGCAAGTTGGTAAATCTTCATGTATGTGTCACTACCGAACACCTAATCTATCCAGAAATATGTAAAGTACGCAATTGAGGCTATCTCCATGTGGGTAGTGGACAAGTGCACACATCAGGAAAATAGTGTAGAGATGCATAGCCAGCAGGAGATCTCCAATAATTTCCGTCGTGATCTTCCTCACACACATTCTCCCCCAAATGTAAAAAACTATTGAAAACGGTATCTGATTAGGCTACGTGTTTAAAATGACATAGCAAAAGCAAAAGACTGAACTTGCTGACCTAGTCGCCAATCTCTTCTTTGTTTACTACCTGTTAGGACTGTACCAGTCCCAGAAGAATCTGTGTCTTTACAGACACTATCAGACTAGCTTCCCCATGGCTCAAATCCCTCTCATTCCCCACTCCTGCTGGAATATCAGCAGCAGGCTTTCAGTCAGGAGCTTCACGAAGGGAAGCATGCACCACATGTCACCCGCTCAACACCTGCAGCAACAACCCACCTGCCGAGCTCAGAGCTTTGCTACAGGTAATTCATCATGGTTTATACACTGTGATCATATTACATTTTCACTTCACACATCATTATGAGGGCTTGTAATGAGTGTCGCCTAGAGAAACGTTTTTGAGGCAGAACTAGTTCCCATGTTAATAGGAAATTGCATACGAAGGTTTTACATGGAACAGGAGGCACAGCAGGTAAATCGAACATGCTTGGCTTGCCTTTTGATGGATTTGAGGATGCAGTTCGGAGGTCAAAGATGATTGTTTACTAATTGTATAGAAATTGGAAGAGTAATGCAGCAGTAATTTCAGAAGGCTACCAGGCTCAGGCCCTCATCAAAATTAAAGAGCTCTGATCGCTAAAATCAATCTACTCAATCTTTACGGTTATCTAGACTCCCTATAACTGGACAGGAAGTTCCAAGAAAGACCTGTCTGAATTAGAATGCAAAAGTACATTGTTATTTTGTCTTGATTATACAAACACGGGACTATTTTGTGTGAGCTAAAACAAATAAAAATGATGAACTAAAATGAACTACCTTTATGAATAAGACTAACATAGCTACCAGCCTCAAGCAACTGGCCATGTTTACTCAAGTGGACTTTTGCTCCATCACATTGCTTTTAGCTCCATGAATTACGCATCCAAGCTCCTCTAGCTGCAGGCTTGACCATTCATGTGGCAGAATCAAGGGTTCTGTGAGAAGACCGCTGTGTAATTTCTGACTGATGTACATGAAATAGTAATTACCCATCGCAATACCCCATTGCTTTTATGCTGTGGTGTTTCAGTGGGAACTTGAGTTTCTTCAAAGCAAGTGTTTCTCCATAGCAACCAGTCGCACAAAGGCAGTATTTCTTCATCGCAATATTGCTCAATGAGGTAGAATCAGCAGAGGCATCTTAATCAGCACCTTTACCACAAATGTCTGTGCGTTTCTACCTATTTACTTACATTGACCTATGCATGTTGACCAGAGGCGAAATTGTGTAAGTTAATTTCATGAATACTATATTCAAACTGAACTGATCTGGAAAATCCTGTAGTGGAACTAATGTTGGCATGACGTTAGCCAGAGAGAACCAGATGTTTCTGCAGTAACATATTCTGGTATTTACGGAGAAGATCATCGGAAATCCTATCAATGCATTTTCACCTCTTCAGAGGACAGTTATTGATTAGCATAATGCATTCTGTTTCCCATGTTGAGCAGCATGTTGGAACCCTCTGGAACAGCCTTTGTAACCTAAAGGCCACGAAGCCCAAGACAAGTGTTTTGAGTTCTAATTCGGCTGGTCTGAAGTGTTTGTTATTGTAACCTTCAAGAAACCTCAGGGAGCAGAGTGAAATCATTCTATGATCGATCGCAAAATGTTGCCACTCAAAGAGCTTTTGCTGTTTGTTTTGCCTGATTGAAAATAGCCATAGGTACCAAATCAATGGTTGCAAAGCTACCTGTAATCTAACAAAGTTATTGGAATTTTCGGTAATTAACAGAATCTATGGTAACTTTGGTCATTTATACTTGAATAACTTTTTTAAAAATGATTCGTATACAGTATTAATTGTTTATATGTCCATATTGTCCACGAGTTTCTAGTGGATATACCATATGATCAAATCACATCAAATTTTATTTGTCACATACACATGGTTAGCAGATGTTAATGCGAGCATAGCGAAATGCTTGTGCTTCTAGTTCCGACAATGCAGTAATTCAAGAGAAAATAGTCTAATTAACTCTACAACTCTTCCAACTATTTACTTTTTTTCACAGTTTGACGCCAAAACATTAACAATAAATACATATTAAAATAGTAAAATCATTAATATTAAGTCTATTTCATGCTGAAACAATCATATTAAACAAAAATATTATTCAATAAGTTGGTTTATATTTTAGATAATGTTTTACAGCTTTGTCATTCAATTTGTTATTTTTATATATCTTACATGTCATAAGGCCACACAGAGGGTTAGCAATAACTACAGACACCTGTGATAATCTGAAGTACCCATAAACTGTAATTTTATAAAATGCCCCAAAAACATTTAAGTTTCCCTATAATTCTGGTAGTTTACTGGTAAAGTTTCTAGTAATATACCCTCCCATTGCAACGCTAACCACCCAAGTCACTGCCTTCTAAAACCCCAATCCACCCAAACCTGATCCAAACCTCCTCTCCAAACCCTGAAATGAAGCCTAATCCTAGCCCCGTGTTCGGTCATTCTTTGCCAACCTATACAAACAAGTCCTCTCCTGCACCATTTTTGACTTTGAGGACTGCATTATTGGCTCATTGGACCGGGGACAACATAGTGGCATGTTGCTACCCTCCTGAACGAGTGTAGCGGCTCCTGTTGTGGCTTGTGTTTATTGTCGACGACTCAGCCTTCTGTGGAGATGTCACTTTGTTTTATCCAGGAGCCGCAGCCTCCCATGTGTCTGTGTGGCTCCTGAGACTGGGTGATTTTTCATCATGATGCCACAAAATTAACTTCAGTGTGATGAGTAGAGCAGTGTAACGCTACTAAACGCACTGCCATTTCATTTGGATAGATAGGGGAACCAGAATGAATAACAATCAGGACAGGTGTAAACGGGAGGGTTTATGCATACAGTGAGGCAGCCAGAGCCAGCATCAATCAGGCAGTGAGGCAGCCAGAGCCAGCATCAATCATGCAGTGAGGCAGCCAGAGCCAGCGTGAATCATGCAGTGATGCAGCCAGAGCCAGCGTGAATCATGCAGTGAGGCAGCCAGAGCCAGAGTGAATCATGCAGTTAGGCAGCCAGAGCCAGAGTGAATCATGCAGTGAGGCAGCCAGAGTCAGCGTGAATCATACAGTGAGGCAGCCAGAGCCAGCATGAATCATGCAGTGAGGCAGCCAGAGCCAGCGTGAATCATGCAGTGAGGCAGCCAGAGCCAGCGTGAATCATGCAGTGAGGCAGCCAGAGCCAGCGTGAATCATGCAGTGAGGCAGCCAGAGCCAGCGTGAATCATACAGTGAGGCAGCCAGAGCCAGCGTGAATCATACAGTGAGGCAGCCAGAGCCAGTGTGAATCATGCAGTGAGGCAGCCAGAGCCAGCGTGAATCATGCAGTGAGGCAGCCAGAGCCAGCGTGAATCATGCAGTGAGGCAGCCAGAGCCAGCGTGAATCATGCAGTGAGGCAGCCAGAGCCAGCGTGAATCATGCAGTGAGGCAGCCAGAGCCAGCGTAAATCATACAGTGAGGCAGCCAGAGCCAGCGTGAATCATGCAGTGAGGCAGCCAGAGCCAGCGTGAATCATACAGTGAGGCAGCCAGAGCCAGTGTGAATCATGCAGTGAGGCAGCCAGAGCCAGCGTGAATCATGCAGTGAAGCAGCCAGAGCCAGCGTAAATCATACAGTGAGGCAGCCAGAGCCAGCGTGAATCATACAGTGAGGCAGCCAGAGCCAGCATGAATGATACTTAAGCCGCTGAGGATGTATTCAGCAAAGGAAAGGTATTTCCACGTGCACAATATTGATTAGGGAGGAGAATAATTTTGTTGCATTTTTAGAATCAGTAGGAGAGTTTGCCACATTTGAAGTATTGACTACCTATTAAAGTAAATATCCTGCTTATTCAGGAGTAAAAACACAATGATAAATCTTAGCGCTGGCGCTATAGGTTCCACGGTGTGTGAAATACATTTGCTATTTTTGCAATGGGCACAGTAACTGGCAGTGGCACAAAAGCGCTGGGTTTTGATGATAAACAAGGTGTGGGTGTGTCGAGGCTTGACACCGCACTGACCAATCAGAATGTGCTCCATGGCTAAATATGTGGTTACTTCAAATTGTGTATTTATGCTATTTTATTTATTGCATTGTCATCAACTTTAATTTGAATGGTAGTCCACATTGTTCTAATTGCATTGCCTCAATATGGAAATACATAGGTTATAGCATTCACACTGATGTAGGGTCTAGGCCTACTGTAAATTGCAGTCTGGACATGGGCTTGCCAAATGTAGTCAATAAGCAAGACTAAATTCACTATTCTATTGATAAGGCTTAAAAATACAGTGTCTAATTCGAATCAAATTGAAATAAAAACCAAACAACAAAGTTGTTTTTAAATAGGTTATGTTTAAATACAGTTACAGGCACCATAACTGCTCCCCATGGGCAGTTTAATACAGACATGGCAACTTACTATGGAGGGTTTTACGCACATTCAAACTTTTCACAGGAGCTGGACAAAGATGCAATATAAAGATAAATGCGGAATGTCCACTCACCGTTATACTGCCCCCGAATATTATGTTTTGTAAACATCATGGAACCTCTTACAGATGACATTCGCACTTCTCAGGAATAGCAGACGAAATGGAATTGCATTCTAGGCATGTTCTCAACATAAACGCATGGACGGTGAATCTTTCTAATAAGTTTGGTTTTTAATCAAATTAAAAGAAAAACAATTCATCTGTTGTTTAAAAAAAAACTGTATTTCTACATTTCAGGTTAGAAGCATGATATCATCATAAACCACATCCCTCGTTCCATGAGCATAAGGCAATGTGTGCAGACATAGGCCCAAGGGCTCTTTGACAGGAGGCATGGATGCTTGTTCTATTCATTGAAGAAAGTTTATTAAATAGTACAGTAAGACTGCAATAGATCTAGTTATAACAAACAGGTAGCCAATAAAACATTGTATTGGCTTCAACATGAAAATATTAGTCTACACACAATGCATTTGCATTTCGAAAAATGCACTGCATGTTCGAGCCATGGACAATTTGACATTGCCCAAATGTTATAGTAAGATTAGCCTACCATCGCTGTTGATATGGCCAGTTAGTGACTGCCACGTGAAAGGTAAAGAAACTAACTGGCAAATAGCCTTCAAGCCAGCACCAAGGACAGTGATCGGAATTCCCGCCATTTGACTGTCCAAATGTGAAAGTGTGCCATTTTTTACACAATTATTAAGAAAAAACTGCAAACAGTCTATTGTAATAACTTGCTGTTCCTAAACAGACTTCCTACAGTCACTGACAACTTTTATTCAATGGGCATTGCACATAGATCTAACGAGTTCAAACATTTCACAGAAGCTGCATGGACAAAATATAAAGAAACAACTGGAATGTCTGACTGTTTTGCTTCTCGTGATATTTGAATAAAACATTGGTTATAGGCTACTGATTAGGCCAGTAGCTCCGAACCAGGGGTACTAGGACCCTGGGGGGTACTTGGCTTATCCACAGGGTGTACTCGAAGACTCATAAGACCATAGGCCTACTGGTAAAATGCAGATAAGGGGGTACTTCAGGGGTCCCCGGGCCAGAGTAAAATTCAGTTGGAGGTACAGTAACTGAAAAGTGTTGGGAACCACTTGATTAGGCTACTGTGTGCTGCTGCTGGCAAAATCGATGTCACAACCAATTGCGTTACCGCTAAAACCAGTTTTTGGTGAGTCTTAAATATTACCTGTAGCGCTGCTTGAAATTTGGACATTGGCACACTTTTTTAAGGACACACCTCAAATATTTCCATCCCTTCCACCTCAGCGCAAGTGAGCTGATATAAGACAAGTACATTACCAACCCTGGTGCCAGAGTTGGAAAATAGCAGAGTGCTGGCTTTTTACAAGTTGAAATTGCCAACGAGCGTGCATTTTAAGCTAGTGCCGCCTTAATGCCAGCCGACAATAGAGCCCAATGTTTCATTCAAGGATGTAGCGGTGAAAAGCAATTTGTCCAACCAAGATTACTATTCCCGTGTACACATACACCACCCTAAAAAGTATAAGCATAGTCCATGACGAGTTTGGAAACCATAACAATGTATTATGTACAGTTGGAATGACCTTAGGAATTACATAACCTTGCTGTCCACACAGTGCAGCAGTGAGTCAGAGATTATGCTACCTTGTCGTTGGGAGGCCATGGTCCTCTGATCACTGTGAGGGATGCTACTATGTAACCACCACAAAACTATAAGCATATGCTTAAAGGCTGGCTACATATTCAGGCTGCTTCAGAAAATAAGCCAATGTATTATGAAGTCATGTATTATAATTTTTGTGTTATTGATCTACTGCTTCGCTGGAAATACCGTTCCACCTTTTTGCCAACATGTTGCTCATCAGTCATCGCCCTCGAATATTCATTCATCGAACACTTTCGCCCCCTCTACTCTCCCTGTTGCAGACAAAACCAAACAAACTGAACTAGATCTCTGGCCTCTCAATTGAGAAGAGGCAAATATCAATACCACCATTTGGCGCAGTTTGGAGATGAAAACATAACCCTTCCTTGTTTCTCTTTTGGCCTTATGATTGATTTCTGTGGGGAGACGAAAGACTAAACAAAAAGTAACCGTCTGTCTGTATTATTACGTCTGAATTCCTGTTTAGTACCACTATAACAGTCTCACTGACTACAAGTAAACAACCATATTTATCTTTAAAGACTTTTCATTAGGCATAACGAAACACCAAGATTTTCAGGCAAGCTGCTTCTCTTGGAGATACTGCGTTGTCAAGGTGATGTGAGAAGCATCTCTCCTTGAACAGCGGGGTCAGTAATCTCCAATCTGTGTGTCACATGTAATAATAACAGATGCAGTCACTCTGGGGCTCTCTCATGACTTTGAGATTACATTTTCTTACCCCACCCGTGACCGGGACGCCCCTCCACCCAACCAGGCAGCATTGCGAATCCCATGTCCAGCTCAGCTACTCCGTGGTGGAGGAAAAATCACTGACCTCTCCCTTCCACTGGAACCCCGGGCCTCTTTCTTAGGAGGGTTTAGACAGAGGGGTGACGGAGTCGGGCCACCTGAGGGTCTTGAAGCGTTAATGAATGATAATTAGCATCGCCAACGAGCAGCACTTAGCTGGGGCCCGTGTTCAGAGGTTGAGAGAGGAAAGTGTAATTATGCTCGCACAAGACTGCCATTAGCATGTGCTCTTCCGCTTCACATACTGTTTGATTCTTTCACTCGTGTGACATGTCAAATGTTCTCAGCAGCACTGTGTGATGATGAATACGCTGCACTGCCGGCTGTACCATAAACGTGGGCTGATACCTGTGACCTCTCAATATGCAAAGGATTTAGCTGGAGTTTTTAGTCCCTGTCACGTCCGAAATGTATTTTTAGCACAAGTTGGTTTCGAGAACATATTAGTAATTCACCAGTTTGGTTCTTTGACCCCAGATTGAATGAAAATGTAATAAATGCCATGTTAAATATGCTCTTCAATAAAAGCCAGAGATTCCACTCCATCTGAGGTCATAAGCACTTCATCATAACGATGGCTCTCTCATTTCTGGAAAAATAAACAGGAGGGAATGAATAGAAAGCCACAATGTGGAATTGTCGGGCTGATGTGGTGCATCAGTTTTATATGACTCCTCTGAAGGACTAATGAAGATGAAATGGTTATTGTGACAGTTCACAACCCCAAAGCTTCAGGTGAAATCAAAATGCTTCCATCACATGTTCATGAAATCCAATTTTATTGGTTACATACACATATTTAGCAGATGCTATTGCGGGTATAGCAAAATGCTTGTGTGCCTAGCTCCAAAAGTGCAGAAGTATCTAACAATTCTCAACAATACACGCATCTAAAAGTAAATGAATGGAATTAAGAAATATATAAATATTAGGATGATCAATGCCAGAATGGCATTGACTAAAATACAGTAGAATACAACTGCACCACCCTCTGGAGAGCCCTGTGGTTGCGGGCGATGCAGTTGCTGTACCAGGTGGTGATACAGTCCAACAGGATCCTCTCAATTGCGCATCTGTAAAAGTTTGTGAGGGTCCTAGGGGCGAATCTGAATTTCTTCAGCCTCCTGAACTTGAAGACACGCTGTTGACTATTTCAGATTGTCAGTGGTGTATGCAGAGGAACTTGAAGCTTTTCACCTTCAACTGTATGGTTTACAGTTTACTTAACGTCCAGTGAAGTTCCTTGAGGGCCGTCGTGGTATCGGCTTGAGGGGGGATATACAATGCTGTGACAATAACCGAGGAGAATTCCCTTGGGAGATAATACGTTCGGCATTTGATTGTGAGGGATTCTAGGTCAGGTGAACAAAAGGCCTTCAGTTTCAGTACGTTGTTATAATTACACCATGAGCTGTTAATCATGAAACATACACCCCCGACCTTCTTCTTCCTGGAGAGATGTTTATTCCTGACAGCGCGACACACAAAGAATCCAGGTGGCTGTACCGACTCCGACAGCATATCCGGAGAGAGCCATGTTACAATCCCTGATGTGTCTCTGGAAAGCAACTCTTGCCCTAATTTTGTCTAACTTGTTATCTAAAGTCTGGACATTAGCGAGTAATTTACTCGGAAGCAGTGGGTGGTGTGCGCACCTCCGAAGTCTGACCAGAAGACCGCTCTGTCTACCTCTTCTCCGGCGGCATTGTTTTGGGTCAGCCTCTGGAATCAGTTCAAATTTCCTGAGTGGTTCGGGCAAAGGATCCGCTTCGTGAAAGTCATATTCTTGGTCGTGGTGCTGGTAAGTTGACGTCGCTCTCATATCCAATAGTTCTTCCCTGCTGTATGTAATAATACATAACACAAAATCCTGCAAAGTTTCCTAAGGACTAGAAGCGAGGCAGCCCTCTCTGTCGGCACCATTTTTAAATTTATGAGTTGTTCTTGCCATAATATGGACTTTCTATATTTCTTAATGACATTATATTACTTTTTTTTATTTTTGTGTATTGTTAGATATTACTGCACTGTTGGAGCTACGAACACAAGCATTTTGCTAGAGCCGCAATAACATCTGCTAAATATGTGTATCTGACCAATAAAATCTGATTTGATACTCCCCCACTAGGAAAATTCTAACCAAACCTGACATCCTTTGTTACATTATTCTAATGAGATTATTAGACGACTACATTAATCTAAAGCAAATCACTTTACAGTATATTGGCCTGTCATATTGTTCTCTAAAGCCAGATAGTATAGTCAGGTATAGATCTCCTCTGACATTTTAAGTCATATTAGCCAGCGTAATAGAATCAGTTCATCTCATCAACATTTGTTGGGTTTAGCAGAGAGTACATTGGCATTCCTCACCATGATCCTAGATAAAGACAAGAGAACAGGACTGTTTGATATTTCAGACTGTGGACGAGATGCTTAGAAATGAAACAGCCAATACAGACCAGCAGTGTACTTTGTGGTTTTCAATTCACTTTTTCAAGGTCAAAATGAGGCCCTTTGCATCATGCTGGGATCTAGCTATGGAATGACCCTTTTATAGGCTCCCTGTTGTACTCTGAAAAGCAAATCTCATTGATGAATTTGGAGGATTAACATATTGTCTGTGTTGGGATACTTGGTGAATAAAACTGCAGTACTCATTACATTACGCCTACAGTACCTTCCCAGGACTGGATTAGTAACTGTGACTGAAAAGAAGCCGGTGTAGGAGTGTCTCTTAAGAGTTAATTAGCAGGTCAGTGTGTTGGTGCAGTATTAATCAATGATTATTCACTTATCTTTCCTACATTTGTATCACACACACAAGCTCTGCACTGCTCACTCACAACTGTACCTCTCTCCCTGTACCAGCACCGTTTTACAGTTTTTGTAGCTATATGAGTATGCAGCTATTTACAGTAGCTTTTTGATAGACGTCATGTCAATGCATTCTTTATGATGTCCAATAAACTGTAACAGTAGAAACATACAGTGGGGCAAAAAAGTATTTAGTCAGCCACCAATTGTGCAAGTTCTCCCACTTAAAAAGATGAGAGAGGCCTGTAATTTTCATCATAGGTACACTTCAACTATGAAAGACAAAATGAGAGAAAGAAAATCCAGAAAATCACATTGTAGGATTTTTAATGAATTTATTTGCAAATTATGGTGGAAAATAAGTATTTGGTCACCTACAAACAAGCAAGAATTCTGGCTCTCACAGACCTGTAACTTCTTCTTTAAGAGGCTCCTCTGTCCTCCACTCGTTACCTGTATTAATTGCACCTGTTTGAACTTGTTATCAGTATAAAAGACACCTGTCCACAACCCCAGTCACACTCCAAACTCCACTATGGCCAAGACCAAAGAGCTGTCAAAGGACACCAGAAACAAAATTGTAGACCTGCACCAGGCTGGGAAGACTGAATCTGCAATAGGTAAGCAGCTTGGTTTGAAGAAATCAACTGTGGGAGCAATTATTAGGAAATGGAAGACATACAAGACCACTGATAATCTCCCTCGATCTGGGTCTCCACGCAAGATCTCACCCCGTGGGGTCAAAATGATCACAAGAATGGTGAGCAAAAATCCCAGAACCACACGGGGGGACTTAGTGAATGACCTGCAGAGAGCTGGGACCAAAGTAACAAAGCCTACCATCAGTAACACACTACGCCGCCAGGGACTCAAATCCTGCAGTGCCAGACGTGTCCCCCTGCTTAAGCCAGTACATGTCCAGGCCCGTCTGAAGTTTGCTAGAGAGCATTTGGATGATCCAGAAGAAGATTGGGAGAATGTCATATGGTCAGATGAAACCAAAATACAACTTTTTGGTAAAAACTCAACTCGTCGTGTTTGGAGGACAAAGAATGCTGAGTTGCATCCAAAGAACACCATACCTACTGTGAAGCATGGGGGTGGAAACATCATGCTTTGGGGCTGTTGTTCTGCAAAGGGACCAGGACGACTGATCCATGTAAAGGAAAGAATGAATGGGGCCATGCATCGTGAGATTTTGAGTGAAAACCTCCTTCCATCAGCAAGGGCATTGAAGATGAAACGTAGCTGGGTCTTTCAGCATGACAATGATCCCAAACACACCGCAACGAAGGAGTGGCTTCGTAAGAAGCATTTCAAGGTCCTGGAGTGGCCTAGCCAGTCTCCAGATCTCAACCCCATAGAAAATCTTTGGAGGGAGTTGAAAGTCCGTGTTGCCCAGCAACAGCCCCAAAACATCACTGCTCTAGAGATCTGCATGGAGGAATGGGCCAAAATACCAGCAACAGTGTGTGAAAACCTTGTGAAGACTCACAGAAAACGTTTGACCTCTGTCATTGCCAACAAAGGGTATATAACAAATTATTGAGATAAACTTTTGTTATTGACCAAATACTTATTTTCCACCATAATTTGCAAATAAATTCATTAAAAATCCTACAATGTGATTTTCTGGAGAGACAAAAAAATCTCATTTTGTCTGTCATAGTTGAAGTGTACCTATGATGAAAATTACAGGCCTCTCTCATCTTTTTAAGTGGGAGAACTTGCACAATTGGTGGCTGACTAAATACTTTTTTTGCCCCACTGTATCTCAGCTATCATATCCAACCATCATATCTTGATGCCTGCATGAACATATGTGATGAATGGGGGGGTTTATTTTGATCACTTGATCAACTTAATTTGATCATTCTTTTGTTGCTGGGAATCTTCCTGTGCAGACAGTTTGTTACAGCAGGAGATGTGAATTATTATGTGCATTATAATTAATGGACATTTCTCTAGGGGTTGACACAGTTTTAATAAATGAAAATCTTACATTTCAATGTGGAAATTACAAACTTCAGAAGCCTTTTTAAACCTCAAATACACTACACGTTTTACATGTCCTGCATTGCAGGGAAGGTGATCAAATTAAGTTCATACATCTGTATGTCAAACATTATATTGTAGTGTATTTGATTTGCCCAAAACAAAAAATGTATCAATCCCTACAAAAATGTCCAATATTTCCTGTTGCTGCAGGATTCTTCCTGCTGTAGCAAACTTGTTCAAATTAAGATCCTACATCAATTATGTCAAGTTTCAGCCATTTGATCCATCTTTGAGTGAAATAAAGCAAGACCTCCATTGAGGCTCAACAAAGTTAATGTGTCAATCACAATAATTTTACTGCTGCATTCAATTATGGATCATCTCTCGTTATGTCTGGAGTGCAACTGTAATGTATTGTGGCTCTGAATTGTTTCCAGGAAGACGTTTACCTGCATTGACTGCTAACATTGTATGTCAACAGCGATCATTTGGATACTACCGGAAAGAAAATATGAAACACTTGATTTGCGTACAGTGTGAAGAAGAGGAACTGCCATGGGCTGTACTGTACAGTGGCAAGAAAAATAATGTGAACCCTTTGAAAGGACCTGAATTTCTGCATAAAATTTGATCGGATCTTCATCTAAGTCACAACAATAGACAAACTCGGTGTGCTTACAATAAACAAATTATTGTATTTTTCTTGTCTATATTGAATACATCATTTAAACATTCACAGTGTAGATTGGCAAAAGTATGCGAACACCTAAGCTAATGACTTCTCCAAAAGATAATTGGAGTCAGGAGTCAGCTAACCTGGAGTCCAATCAATGAGACGAGATTGGAGGTTTTGGTTAGAGCTGCTCTGCCCCATAAAAAACTCACAACATTTGAGTTTGCTATTCACAAGAAGCATTGCCTGATGTGAACCATGCCTTGAACAAAAGAGATCTCAGAAGACCAAAGATTAAGAATTGTTGCCTTGCATAAAGCTGGAAAGGGTTACAAAAGTATCTCTAAAAGCCTTGATGTTCATCAGTTCACCGTAAGACAAATTGTCTATAAATGGAGAAATTTCAGCACTGTTGCTACTCTCCCTATGAGTGGCCGTCCTGCAAACATGACTGCAAGAGTACAGCGCAGAATGCTCAATGAGGTTAAGAAGAGTCCTTGAGTGTCAGCTAAAGACTTACAGAAATCTCTAGAACATGCTAACATTTCTGTTGACGAGTCTACAATATGTAAAACACTAAACAAGAATGGTGTTCATGGGAGGACACCATGGAAGAAGCCACTGCTGTCCAAAAAAACATTGCTGCACGTCTGAAGAGCACCTGGATGTTCCACAGCGCTACTGGCAAAATATTCTGTGGACAGATGAAACTAAAGTTGCGTTGTTTAGAAGGAACACACAACACTATGTGTGGAGAGAAAAAAAGGCACAGCACACCAACATCAAAACCTCATCCCAACTGTAAACTATAGTGGAGGGAGCGTCATGGTTTGGGGCTGCCTCAGGGCTTGGACAGCTTGCTATCATCGACCGAAAAATAAATTTCCAAGTTTATCAAGACATTTTGCAGGAGAATGAAAGGCTATCTGTTCGTCAATTGAAGCTCAGCAGAAGTTAGGTGATGCAACAGGACAACGACCCAAAACACAGAAGTAAATCGAAAACAGAATGACTTCAACAGAAGAAAATACACATTCTGGAGTGGCCCAGTCAGAGTCCTGACCTCAACCCGATTGAGATGCTGTGACATGACCTCGAGAGCGGTTCACACCAGACATCCCAAGAATATTGTGGAACTGAAACAGTTTTGTAAAGAGGAATGGTCCAAAATTCCTCCTGACCGTTGTGCAGTTCTGATTCGTAACTACAGAAAATGTTTGGTTGAGGTTATTGCTGCCAACGGAGGGTCAACCTGTTATTAAATCCGAGGGTTCACATACTTTTTCCAACCTGCACTGTGAATGTCTACACGGTGTGTTAAATATAGACATGAAAAAATATAATTGTTTGTATATTGTTGTGACTTAGATGAAGATCAGATCAAATTGTATGACCAAGGGTTTAAATACTTTTTCTTCCCACTGTATGTATGTGTTTGTGTTGACTATGGAACTTTACTAAACCAGTTATGGAATGAAAAATATGACAACAAATGGTACATTTCTCTCATGTGCATAATGATAGAATGCCACCCACACATCAATTTAAACATAGCAACCATGAAATCGGGTTAGTTTTATTTAGCACAACTGGCTGGTCCTTGCTGTTCTGCCGCCCTAGGCGAGACCAAAAAATGCTGCCCCCACAAAACTAGAATACTCCCAGTAAGAAAAATTATGTTTAAAGACTCCAGAAGTTGAAGTTAGGTTCAATTTAGGTTCTGAATAAAAGTTGAAAATACGTATTTTCCGTACGTTTTGCAGACGTTGAAAATGATGTATTTTTCAGACATTAAAGTCAGGTTCATTTTAGATTCTGAATGAAAGTTGAAAACACAATATTTATAGACGTCAAATCAAGGCTGGTCCAGACTGCACAAAATCTGAACCAAACATAGACGTCATAGACCGGACCAAAAACCAATGTCCGTGAATGTGGAAATCAAGGTCAGTCCGGACTGCACCAAAAAAAGATCTCCATAAGGCATCAGAGTCAGACCGTGCTTACTGAGGTGTAACCTACAGTGTTGCCTGAAATATAATTTTATGAATGCCCATCTGTAGTAAGCCTACCGTTTTGTAAAACACCAAAAAAAGGCGTCCTGTCTGGAAAGGAACATAAAATAGACATTGTCTCCTGCTAACTGGGGTGTAGCCTACCATGGCGGCCCACAATGGAATTTTCTGAATTTCCGTCCATGTGGTAGGCTCACCATTTGTAAAAGGCCATTGCATTGGCTTTCTTAGTTCTGATTCCGGTAACTAATCAATTTGGCTACTTAAGCTCTGAATATCAGCTACCAAAGTTATCATGAGCCTTTTTGCAATGTGATTACACAGCGGGAAATGCAGAAGTATTTAATTTTTCGCTATGAAAGCTTGTCAGAAATTGACAGATACAAACTTGTCCATTTTACTTTGGCCTGTCCTGTTTTTAGGAGATGTTGTTTAATAATAACATGACAGTGCATTTTTTTATTTGACTGGGCACAATGTGGTTAGGCTATTTGATCAGAGAAACCTGCATGATGTAAAAAGTGTTCGTCTCATTACATTGTCATACATTTTGTCTCCAGCCTGTAGCCTACAGTAAAGGCCAAATATTCCTTCTACCATGTCCTATATCTGCTACATGATTTATGTTAGATACTTTTTTTTGACGGAAGGTTGGTGGAGCACCGCAGCAATGCACCTCTCCAACAGCACCCTGGGGAGGTGCGCTGGGAATGGAAAAGCAAAATATTCTGCGCCCCTGCCTTTGACAAAGTGGGCACTGCTTATCACAGGGTGGCACCAACGCTCACCTAAAAAGCCCTTATGCCACTGGTTGAGCGAAATTGTTTTGGGGCAGAATTCTGTAAGGTCTTATGTGTTGTTGTTGGAGGTGCGTCTTGGTCAGTTTAGCTGAGAAAAGGTTGCCCTCATCAATCTTCCGCCATAGGCGGTCGCCTAATCCTGCTTAATGAGTTGGCCGGCCGTGGCTGACATACAGTACCTTACTGTAACTGATGTATGAGTCAATGATGGTGAAAAGTTATGTCTAAGCATTCTTTGGGTTGAAAGGACTGCCCAGAACACTAAAAAGATTAAATTATACGCAAAGTAATATGCAATGGCTTGGGACCAAGATATTTCTGTTGTGTAGGGCCTAAGTGTACCCTTGAGATCCCTCTCTAGGGCTTTTATGGTACTCTCCCTTTTTCTGGCTGAGGGGACTTGGCATGTGACCAAGCCTCTGACCTGTGAGCTTGAGCTTGATAGATAGCAGTGGCAGGCTTTTACATGTGCCACTCACATCCACGGCTTGGCAGAGGAAATCCTGCCTCGAGACCAGTCTGGATTTATTGTCCCCGATCCTATTCACGGACATCAGTTTCAAGCCCTCACTGACCATTTCAACAGAATGAATCAGTTATAGGACCATATGTTGTTCAGCTTTAGAGGAATTGTGACTGCCGCATTTTGAAGTAGTTTTTGTTATATGATTAAGAAACATTTATATTTTTGTTTTCACTATCCAGGAATAACATGCAGCAAGACCTCCCAGCAATCCCATTTGAAGTTTTGCCAAGATTTGATGGAATATAATATGAAGTGTTTTTAAGAGATTAGGTGTGAGATGTTAGTATAGGCCACTTCAAATCATATACTATTTTGCCAAACCTATAGTAGGATTGGTTCTGTAGGCCATTCTTAGTATGACAGATTCCATGATGCAGGCCTGAGCTCCTGAGCAGCATATGGTATTTTTCAAAACTGTGTTTACTTTAGAAAGCTATGAGCCTCCCCTGATGGGAATGTTGTGAGTGTGATATCAAACATTCATTGTAAGAGGAGTGGGAGGCCCCGGTGCATAACTGAGCAAGTACATTAGAGTGTTTCTCAAACTAGACAGATGCGTCACAAGTCCTCAACTGGCAGCTTCATTAAATAGTACCCGCAAAACACCAGTCTTAACATCAACAGTGAAGAGGCGACTCCGGGATGCTGGCCTTTTGAGCCTGTAATCAAACCCACACATGCTGATGCTCCAGATACTCAACTAGTCTAAAGAAGGCCAGTTTTATTGCTTCTTTAATCAGCACTACAGTCTTCAGCTGTGCTAACATAATTGCAAAAGGGTTTTCTAATGATCAATTAGCCTTTTAAAATGATAAACTTGGATTAGCTAACACAATATGCCATTAGAACACAGGAGTGATGGTTGCTGATAATGGGCCTCTGTGCGCCTATGTAGATATTCCATTAAAAATCACCCGTTTCCAGCTACAATAGTCATTTACAACATTAACAATGTCTACACTGTATTTCTGATCAATTTGATGTTAGAAAGAATATATGTTTCAAAAACAAGGACATTTCCAAGTGACCCCAAACTTTTGAATGGTAGTGTATATTGCATTCTCAGATTGATGTCCTGCATCCACTTGCTTTCAGGATCTCTGTGAATCATTCATCTGATTTGACACTTAGATGAATAAATGCCTGAAGTGATAGGCCAACAAACATTCAGTTAGGACGCTGCTTTCAGGTTTAATTCAGAGAGAAACATGCAGATGAGGCTTTGGATTCAGCTCATCTGAGATAGTTTAAGCTTTAGTTTTAGAGCCTCAATTACAACTATATTATGTGGTTTTAAATGGTAATGTATTCAAGACTTTTATGGCCTGGGGATTATGAGTTAGGATTCCTGGGTTTCCCTATTAAATCACTAATGCTATGTTCAGCCAACTTGACACTTCCATAGAGAGAGAAGTCCCTGTTCATCTTTGTATAATCCACTCATCTTTCCTGTAACCTGTCTCTCAGTGGGTTACAGCTCATTTCCAGTCTGGCTGTAGAAATCATGACTTACATTACCATCACAAACCATTTTTGAACAAGGTGTACAGCTCAAAACTCAATGTATCACTACACCTTTACAAGGGATGCACAATGAATGGATGGAAAGATCTTTCCAATGAATGGCTTTTAGGTGTTGTGCTTTTAGTGATGCTGTGTGAATGTGTAATTGGGTCCCAGCGACGCTAAATAGGAAGGCAATAAGTGCAGGTGATATACTACACTTGTCTCACTGTATGATATACACATTCACAGCCATGCAACCCTGAGCAGTATGGCAGATCCAGCTGTCTACTGTACTGTATGTATGTGACCAGACACGTCCATAAACCCTTCGTCTTGCAACCTGCCAGGGGTTGTCATCCCAGAGGAAATGGGGCTCTGCATAGGTCTACACATATTCAGTTGAGTCTATACATAGCCTCTCTTATACAGATGGATTTAACAGCCCATCTAAGAGACCAAACTCTCTTAGATGGGCTGGGGTTGAGAATAATAGAATGTCCATTAGAGCGTTTGCTGTCTGTTTGTATCTGGGTTTACAGCGGTGCCTCTCTGTCCCTTCTGGCCCCATCTACAGTGCATTTGGAAAGTATTCAGACCCCTTCCTTTTTTCCACATTTTGATACGTTACAGCCTTATTCTAAAATGGATTAAATAGATTGGACAGGATTTGGAAAGGCACACACCTGTCTATATAAGGTTCTACAGTTGACATTACATGTCAGAGCAAAAACCAAGCTATGAGGTCAAAGGAATTGTCTGTAGAGTGTGTTGAGGCACAGATCTGGGGAAGGGTACCAAAACATTTCTGCAGCATTGAAGGTCCCCATGACCACAATAGCCTCCATCATTCTTAAACAGAAATTTGGAACCGCATACTATTCCTAGAGCTGGTACCTGGCCAAACTGAGAAATCGGGGATAAGGGCCTTGATCAAGAACCCAATGGTCACTCTGAGAGCTCCAGAGTTCCTCTGTGGAGATGGGAGGACCTTCCAGAAGGACAACCATCTCTGCAGCACTCTACCTATCATACCTTTATGATATAGTGGCCAGACAGAAGCAACTCCTCAGTAAAAGGCACATGACAGCCCTCTTGGAGTTTGCCAAAAGGCACCTAAAGTATTCTCAGACCATGAGAAACAAGATTCTCTGGTCTGATGAAACCAAGATTGAACTCTTTGGCCTGAATGCCAAGTGTGACGTCTGGAGGAAACCTAGCACCATCCCTTGGTGAAGCATGGTGGTGTCAGTATCATGTTGTGTGGATTTTTTTCAGCGGCAAGAACTCGTTGCCTCGATCCTGACTAAATGGAGCAAAGTACAGCGAGATCCTTCATGAAAACCTGCTCCAGACCGCTCAAGACCTCAGACTGGGGTGAAGGTTCCGCTTCCAAAAGGACAATGACCCTAAGCACAAAGACATTGCAGGAGTGGCTTCGGGACAAGTCTCTGAATGTCCTTGAATGGATGTGGATAAAGTGAAGGTGTCTGAATACTTTCCGAATGAATTGTGTATATATCAGTGGAGGGTCCTCAGAGGAGCAGGAGGACCATCCTCCTTGGTGAATTTCATAAAAATAGTGTAACATTAAAAAGTTATCCTTTTTAAAACTATATTAAATATATTCACATCACCAAATTATTGTTTAAAACACACTGTTTTGCAATGAAGGTCTACAGTAGCCTCAACAGCACTCTGTGGAGTAGCACCATGATGTAGCCGGAGGACAGCTAGGTTCCGTCCTCCTCTGGATACATTCAATACAAAACCTAGGAGGCTCATGGTTCTCATCCCCTTCCATAGACTTACACAGTAATGATGACAACTTCCGGAGGTGGTCCTCCAACCCATCAGAGCTCTTGCAGCATGAACTGAAATGTCCACCCAATCAAATGATCAGATATAATTAATATAGGACTGAAAGCATAAGCTACAGCTAGCTAGCACTGCAGTGCATAACGTGGTAGTTGTATCAAATACTTATGTCATGCAATAAAATGCAAATTAATTACTTAAAAATCATGTGATTTTCTGGATTTTTGTTTAGAGTCCGTCTCTCACAGTTGAAGTGTACCTATGATAAAATTACAGACTTCTACATGCTTTGTAAGTAGGAAAACCTGCAAAATCGGCAGTGTATCAAATACTTGTTCTCCCCACTGTGGGACTCGTTTTACTGTGGATATAGATACTTTTGTACCTGTTTCCTCCCACATCTTCACAAGGTCCTTTGCTGTTGTTCTGGGATTGATTTGCACTTTTCGCACCAAAGTAGATTCATCTCTAGGAGACAGAACGCGTCTCCTTCCTGAGCAGTGTGACAGCTGCGTGATCCCATGGTGTTTATACTTGCGTACTATTGTTTGCACAGATGAACGTGATACCTTCAAGCCTTTGGAAATTGCTCCCAAGGATGAACCAGTTTGTGGAGGTCTACATTTTTTTCTGAGGTCTTGGCTGATTTCTTTTGATTTTCCCATGATGAAGAGGCACTGAAGTAGGCCTTGAACTACATCCACAGGTACACCTCCAATAGGCCAATTGACATAATTTGAGTCAATCAGAAGCTTCTAAAGCCATGAAATCATTTTCTGGAATTTTCCAATCTGTTTAAAGGCACAGTTAACTTAGTTTATGTAAACTTCTGACCCACTGTTATTGTGATACAGTGAATTATAAGTGAAATAATCTGTCTGTAAACAATTGTTGGAAAAATTACTTGTCATGCACAAAGTAGATGTCCTAACAGACTTGCAAAAACTATAGTTTGTTAACAAGAAGTATGTAGAGTGGTTGAAAAATAAGTTTTAATGACTTCCGACTTCAACTGTCTATATTTTCAAATTGATATAGACACCCATTTAAATTCGTAGATTCATCTATTTCAGCCACACCCGTTGCTGACAGGTGTTTAAAATCATGCGCACAGCCATGCAATCTCCATAGAAAACGTTAGTAGTAGAATAGCCTTACTGAAGAGCTCAGGAAGCCTTTCCAACAGGTCAGTTTGTCAAATATCTGCCCTGCTGGAGCTTCCCCAGTCAACTGTAAGTGCTGTTATTGTGAAGTGGAAACGTCTAGGAGCAACAACGGCTCAGCCGCGAAGTGGTAGACCACACAAGTTCACAGAACGGGACCGCCGAGTGCTGAAGCGGTTGCAACACTCACTACCGATTTCCAAACTGCCAATGGAAGCAACATCATCACAAGAACTGTTCGTCCGGAGATTCATGAAATGGGTTTCCATGGCCGAGCAGCCGCACACAAGCCTAAGATCACCATGCGCAATGCCAAGCGTCAGCTGGAGTGCTGTAAAGCTCGCCGCCATTGGACTCTGGAGCAGTGGAAATGTGTTCTCTGGAGTGATGACTCACGCTTCAGCATCTGGCAGTCCGACGGACAAATCTGGGTTTGGTGGATGGCAGGAGAATGCTAAAAACTTTTGTGGCAACAGTTTGGAAAAGCCCATTCCTGTTTCAGCTAGACAATGCCCCTGTGCACAAAGCAAGGTCCATACAGAAATGGTTTGAGTTCGGTGTGGAAGATCTTGACTGGCCTGCACAGAGCCCTGGCCTCAACCCCATCGAACACCTTTGGGATGAATTGGAACACTAACTGCGAGCCAGGCCTAATCGCCCAACGTCAGTACCCAGCCTCACTAATGCTCTTGTGGCTGAATGGAAGCAAGTCCCTGCAGCAATGTTCACATTTCTAGTGAAACGTCTTCCCAGAAGAGTGGAGGATGTTATAGCAACAAACTCCATATTAATGCCCATGATTTTGGAATGAGATGATTACACATACTTTTGGTCATGTGGTGTGTGTGTATATATACCGTACATGTAGGCTACAGTATTATGCATCCATTTATTATTATAGCTATAATCCACAGCTGTTGCTATATTGATTATTCCTTTCCAAGGAATATATGTTAATAATTCATTCAGTCTGAGTTTATCGCCGTGCTGATTAAATATCTTATGTACAGATGCATCCGACTCATAGTTATACAATCACTAATGTAAGCCATGTGAATTCACCTAATAACACAACCTAATATGCCAGTACATCACGAAAAGAGCATAAAGCAATTTATTTTAATGACATCAAGTAACAAAATAAGGCTTTTATTATTTCAATCCCCCCTGTAGACACTTTTGCTTCTTTTCAATTTCCTTAAGTCGTGTTGGCTGTTTTCCAAAGTTTCCGTCTTATTTAATCATAACATTGGACGTGTTTCAATAAAATTAGATTGGAAGGTAAAATCCATTTACCGAACTGATTTGCTTTATTTCAAATGGAATAGGAAAATCTGCAGGTGTGTTGCTTATGTAGTGCGGATCCTTGATAGACTAACCCTGAATTTACATCACATTTTAGTATGTCTTTATGCAGCATCTTACTGATGATCTCCTTTGGAAGTAGGGAGAAAGTGGTTCCTGTGACCGGCAGGGCATATAAGTCTTGTATAATGACTGAGCCAGTGGTCTGGATATCCCAGGGTCCTAACATACAGCAGGGGTGTAAAGTACTTAAGTAAAAATACTTTAAAGTACTACTTAAGCTCCCGGGTGGCCTTAGACCACTGCGCCACCCAAGACTCTGGGTTTGAGCCCAGGCTCTGTCGCAGCCGGCCCCGACCGGGAGGTCCATGGGGCGACGCACAATTGGCCTAGCATCGCCCGGGTTAGGGAGGATTTGGCTGGTAAGGATATCCTTGTCTCATTGTGCACTAGCGACTCCGCAGCGCAGTGCACGCCGACCAGGTCACTAGGTGTACAGTGTTTCCTCCGACACATTGGTGCTGCTGGCTTCCGGGTTGGATGCATGCTGTGTTAAGAAGCAGTGCAGCTTGGTTGGATTTTGTAGCGATGAGACAAGACAGTTACTACTAACAATACCACGAAATTGGGAAGAAAAAAGGGGGTAAAAAAATAAATAAGTACTACTTAAGTAGTTTTGTTGGGCATCTGTACTTTACTATTTATATCCAAATAAAATGTCTTTGTCACATACACATGGTTAGCAGATGTTACTGCAAGTGTAGCGAAATGCTTGTGCTTCTAGTTCCGACCATGCAGTAATATCTAACAAGTAATATAACCTAACAATTTCACAACAACTACCT